>NC_084735.1:37698370-37748370 GCF_033978785.1 Entelurus aequoreus
TTTGCTGTCCGCAACACACACGCACATGCACGCACGCACGCACGCACGCACGCACGCACGCACGCACGCACGCACGCACGCACGCACGCACGCACGCACGCACGCACGCACGCACGCACGCACGCACGCACGCACGCACGCACGCACGCACGCACGCACGCACGCACGCACGCACGCACGCACGCACGCACGCACGCACGCACGCACGCACGCACGCACGCACGCACGCACGCACGCACGCACGCACGCACGCACGCACGCACGCACGCACGCACGCACGCACGCACGCACGCACGCACGCACGCACACACACACACACACACACACACACACACACACACACACACACACACACACACACACACACACACACACACACACACACACACACACACAAACACACACACACACACACACACACACACACACACACACACACACACACACACACACACACACCGCACAGTGAGCTAACGTTACGCTAAAAGCTAATTAGCCTTCACCTCAAGGACTGCGAGCGAGCTGAGCTGCCGCTTATGTTTCTAGAACGTCAACGGGCTCATAGTGATGTTACTAGTAGTTACCTTGGAAGTGTTTATTATAATTTCGGGAGAGTCCGCTGCATTATGCTCACCTGCTAAACACCTTTCTGACCATCCCACCTTCTCTCCTCTCTGCCTGCCTGAGCACTGACTCCATGCGCTCTGAATACGCACTGCTGATTGGCTGTTACATGTGCTCTGAATACGCACTGCTGATTGGCTGTTACATGCACTGTGAATATGCACTGCTGATTGGCTGTTACCCCTCTGCGTGTAACCAATCAGGTGGTTCTGTGGGTGGGACAATGCTGGGTGCTGCAGAGACGTACTGACAGAGGCAGAGGCAGAACTAAGCGGAGCGGCTTGTTAAGATTTTAGTTTCGGCAGTGGCTCTTTGTTGCCGCCTTAACAACAAAGCTCTGCGGGAAACCCTGATATATACATATACATACATACATACATATAGGGATGATGTTCGAAACCGGTTCTCCCTGTTGTTCGATAAAAAAAGAACTGATTCCATGGACTCGAATCCCTATTTGAGAACCGGTTCCCGTTATCGAGGCCACTATAGTAAAGAAAAAGAGTTGGTTCTTTATTCGAATCCCTGGGAACGAATCCCGTCCCACAGGAAATGTCCTGTGGCACGTCCCAGGAAATGACGTAGCTCAGTCATTAGGCGGCAGATACAGAAGCAGCAACAACAATGGAACGGAAAAAAACGCCTCAAGGCATGGCTTCATTTTACAAAAAAATACGACGAGGACACGACTATCTGCAATTATTGCCAGGCTTCGCTCTCATGTAAGGGGGGAAGTACAACAAGCATGATGAAACATGTTCAGGCCGTACATAACCTGAACGTTAGAGAAACGTGTTGGAGAAGCAGCGACAGAGATGACTTCAACCTGCAGCGCCAAATTCCAGTGATAGTGCTGGTGAGTAACTAACGTTAACTGTTGCCGGTTAATTTCCATATCAATCAATCAATCAATCAATGTTTATTTATATAGCCCTAAATCACAAGTGTCTCAAAGGGCTGTACAAGCCACAACGACATCCTCGGTACAGAGCCCACATACGGGCAAGGAAAACTCACCCCAGTGGGACGTCAATGTGAATGACTATGAGAAACCTTGGAGAGGACCGCATATGTGGGTAACCCCCCCCCCCCCCCCCTCTAGGGGAGACCGAAAGCAATGGATGTCGAGTGGGTCTGACATAATATTGTGAAAGTCCAGTCCACAGTGGATCCAACACATCAGCGAAAGTCCAGTCCATAGTGGGGCCAGCAGGAACCATCCCGAGTGGAGACGGGTCAGCAGCGTAGTGATGTCCCCATCTGATGGACAGGCTAGCGGTCCACCCCGGGTTTGGAGCAGAGTAGAAAAGAAAAGAAAAGAAACGGCAGATCAACTGGTCTAAAAAGGGAGTCTATTTAAAGGCTAGAGTATACAAATGAGTTTTAAGATGAGACTTAAATACTTCTACTGAGGTAGCATCTCTAACTTTTACCGGGAGGGCATTCCATAGTATTGGAGCCCGAATAGAAAACGCTCTATAGCCCGCAGACTTTTTTTGGGCTCTGGGAATCACTAATAAGCCGGAGTTCTTTGAACGCAGATTTCTTGCCGGGACATATGGTACAATACAATCGGCAAGATAGGCAGGAGCTTGACCGTGTAGTATTTTATACGTAAGTAGTAAAACCTTAAAGTCGCATCTTAGGTGCACAGGAAGCCAGTGCAAGTGAGCCAGTATAGGCGTAATATGATCAAACTTTCTTGTTTTTGTCAAAAGTCTAGCAGCCGCATTTTGTACCATCTGTAATCTTTTAATGCTAGACATAGGGAGGCCCGAAAATAAAACGTTACAGTAATCGAGACGAGATGTAACGAACGCATGGATAATGATCTCAGCATCGCTTGTGGACAAAATGGGACGAATTTTAGCGATATTACGGAGATGAAAGAAGGCCGTTTTAGTAACACTCTTAATGTGCGACTCAAACGAGAGAGTTGGGTCGATGATAATACCCAGATTCTTTACAGAGTCACCTTGTTTAATTGTTTGGTTGTCAAATGTTAAGGTGGTATTATTAAATAGATGTCGGTGTTGAGCAGGACTGATAATCAGCATTTCCGTTTTCTTAGCGTTGAGTTGCAAAAAGTTAGAGGACATCCATTGTTTAATTTCATTAAGACACGCCTCCAGCTGACTACAATCCGGCGTGTTGGTCAGCTTTAGGGGCATGTAGAGTTGGGTGTCATCAGCATAACAGTGAAAGCTAACACCGTATTTGCGTATGATGTCACCTAGCGGCAGCATGTAAATACTAAAGAGTGCAGGGCCAAGAACCGAACCCTGGGGAACTCCGCATGTTACCTTAACATAGTCCGAGGTCACATTGTTATGGGAGACACACTGCATCCTGTCAGTAAGATAAGAGTTAAACCAAGACAAGGCTAAGTCTGTCATCCCAATACGCGTTTTGATATGCTCTAATAAAATATTATGATCAACAGTATCGAAAGCGGCGCTAAGATCAAGAAGCAGCAACATAGATGAAGCATCAGAATCCATCGTTAGCAATAGATCATTAGTCATTTTTGCGAGGGCTGTCTCCGTAGAGTGATTTGCCCTGAAACCGGACTGAAAAGGTTCACAGAGATTGTTAGACGCTAAGTGTTCATTTAGCTGCTGTGCTACAATTTTTTCGAGGATTTTCTAGATAAACGGAAAGTGGGACACCGGCCGGTAGTTTACCAGGAGATCAGGATCGAGGTTAGGTCTTTTGAGTAGAGGATGAATAACCACTTTTTTGAATGCTAGGGGAACAGTGCCAGAGGAAAGTGATAAGTTTATAATATTTAACACTGATGGACCTAGTAATACAAAAAGCTCCTTGATAAGTTTCCCAGGAATTGGGTCAAGTAAACATGTTGTTTGTTTTGTCCCATTTACACATTTTGACAATTCCTCCAATGTTATTTCATCAAAGAGAGAGAAACTATTTTGGAGGGCGGTATCCGTCGTATATACAGTCGTATCTGTGTTAATAGAACCCAGTTGTAGCTGAGATGCATTGTCTTTAATCTCTTTTCTAATGACTTCAATTTTCTTATTAAAGAAATTCATAAAGTCATCTGCTGAGTGGGTGGAGCTACTGGGAGAAGTCCCTTGTTGGGTTAGCGATGCTACTGTACTAAACAGAAATTTAGGATCATTTTTGTTGAGGTGGATGAGATTTGAGTAATATTTAGCTTTAGCTGAGGTAAGCATGCGTTTATAAGTTATTAAACTATCACACCATGCTTGATGGAAAACCTCAAGTTTAGTCGCACGCCATTTGCATTCCAGCTTTCTACATGATAATTTCTGGGCTTTAGTTTCTTCTGTAAACCATGGGGTACGCCTTTTAGGGGCCCTTTTTAGCTTTAGCGGTGCTACAATATCAATGGTGTCGCGAAGGGCGTCATTAAAGTTGTTAGTGAGGTTATCAATAGAGCCCACATAATTTGGGAATGGTGCCATTACCGAAGGCAGTAGGTCAGTAAGAGTCGTCGTTGTGGCAGCATTAATGTTGCGGCTGCTATAGTAGTTATTATTATTATTATTAGTTTGTTGACAATGAGACAGAACTTCGAATTTTATAAGGTAATGATCGGACATTACTTTAGTGTACGGGAGTATCGTAACTTTAGAGGTGGTGACACCCCTGACAAGCACTAGATCTATCGTATTACCGTTGCGATGCGTGGGTTCATTTATTATTTGTGTAAGACCACAGCTATCAATTATAGTCTGGAGCGCCACGCATGGGGGGTCCGATGGGGTATTCATATGGATATTAAAGTCCCCCATTATGATTATATTGTCGGCGTGCGTCACTAGATCAGCAACAAACTCTGAGAATTCACTGATGAAGTCCGAATAGGGCCCAGGGGGGGGGGGGGGGGTAGATAACAGCCAGGTGGAGAGGCAGCGGTGTGACAAACCTCAAAGTGAGCACCTCAAACGAGTTATATTTATTATTTAGGTTAGGTGTAAGATTATAGTTTTCATTGTATATTATCACTTTTAGCCTTTAGGCTAAAATAACGTTACCTCTTATGTCAACCAGGACTGCAGTAATGTTAGCTAGACTAACGTTACCTAAGCATAGTCAGTGGCTAACAGTAACATTAACATTAGCCTTTTTGTATGTGTCTGATAACGTTAACGGTATCTTGTAGCCTACACCACTACAGAGTTTGCAGGTATGTCTAATAAACCAGTGCTTTCTTTTTTTCTTTAGTTTATTTCGTACATGAACACACTTACAGCATAACACATCACAGTTTCATATCATTTCACTTTACATCACGTCCGAAAAGGAGTAGGAAGAAGTAGAGCTCTTTTAATCCTACCCCTTTCCCACTTCAGAGCGTTTACAAATATATACATCATTTACTGACCTTTTTATAATAAAATAACATCTGTGAATTAGTATATACAACAGTTTTGTAATATGTAATTCATTAATTCAGTCATTATTAATATACTGAGATGAAGAATATATTATTTTCAAAAAGGTTGAAAGTATTTCTCATAACTCTTCTTTGTACTTTGTAAGCACTATTAATTTGAACAACCTCTTTAAGTGGATCATATCAGTACAATGTTTAACTTCATTACTTAATCCATTCCATCATTTAATTCCACATATTAATGCTAAAGACTTAATAACAGACACCCCAGTCTTCACATTCAGCTAACTTACCCCCTAATTCTATGCTGTGTCTGTCCCTCATTTTCCCTCCAGGACAAGGACGTGCAGTCATTCCTGGAGGAGGCCACACTGATGGACCCCAGAAGGATGTTCCAATAGCAGCAGAAGTGCACTTTTTGGAGAGCTGTTTTATTTTCAGTTTTGTGCCCAAGGGACTGATTTTATTTAACACTATATTATTATTTATACACCTATAGTGATCACAGAGACAGGTTGTTTTTGTGTTACTGTATATATTTGTTTTTCTGAAAAATACCACTTAATATACTTTGGGTAACAACAGTCAATATTTATTTATTTTATTTTATTTTTCAGCGGGGTAAAAACAGTCAATATTTATTTATTTATCTTATTTTATTTTTTTCTTATAAAATAAAAGTGAGCTTTTGTTAAACCAAATATTGTGTGGTTTTTTCCAAATACAACAACCTATCTGGATTCGATAAGAGAATCGATAAGGAATCGGTTCGATTAGAGGATTCGATAATGGGCTCGAACTCGATAATTTCTTATCAAACATCATTCCTACATACATATACATATATCTACATACACATTCAGCAGCTTATGTATATACAGTCACGATCAAAAGTTTACATACACTTGTAAAGAACATAATGTCATGGCTGTCTTGAGTTTCCAATAATTTCTACAACTCTTATTTTTTTGTGATAGAGTGATTGGAGCACATACTTGTTAATAATAATTTGTGAATTTATTATGGGTCTACGGAAAATGTGACCAAATCTGCTGGGTCAAAAGTATACATACAGCAATGTTAATATTTGGTTAAATGTCCCTTGGCAAGTTTCACTGCAATAAGGCACTTTTGGTAGCCATCCACAAGTTTCTGGTTGAATTTTTGACCACTCCTCTTGACAAAATTGGTGCAGTTCAGCTAAATTTGTTGGTTTTCTCTGACATGGACTTGTTTCTTCAGCATTGTCCACACGTTTAAGTCAGGACTTTGGGAAGGCCATTTTAAAACCTTAATTCTAGCCTGATTTAGCCATTCCCTTACCACTTTTGACGTGTGTTTGGAGTCATTGTCTTGTGGAACACACAATTGTGCCATTTAAAAGCACTAGTTCCATTGGCAGCAAAACAGGCCCAGAGCATAACACTACCACCACCATGCTTGACGGTAGGCTGGTGTTCCTGGGATTAAAGACCTCACTTTTTTTCCTCCAAACATATTGCTGGGTATTGTGGCCAAATCTCTCAATTGTAGTTTCATCTGACATCACAAGGACAAAGATAAGACCTTCTGGAGGAAAGTTCTGTGGTCAGATGAAAAAAAAATTGAGCTGTTTGGCCACAATACCCAGCAATATGTTTGGAGGAGAAAAGGTGAGGCCTTTAATCCCAGGAACACCATCCTACAGTCAAGCATGGTGGTGGTAGTGTTATGCTCTGGGCCTGTTTTCCTGCCAATGGTACTGGTGCTTTAAATGGGACAATGAAAAAGGAGGATTACCCTTTAAGGTTTTACTACTTACATATAAAATACTAAACGGTCTAGCTCCATCCTATCTTGCTGATTGTATTGTACCATATGTCTCGGTCAGAAATCTGCGTTCTAAAAACTGCGGCTTATTAGTGATTACCAGAGCCCAAAAAAAGTCTGCGGGCTATAGAGTGTTTTCTAATCGGGCTCCAGTACTCTGGAATGTCCTACCGGTAACCGTTTGAGATTCTACCTCAGTAGAAGCATTAAAGTCCCATCTTAAAAGTAATTTGTATACGCTAGCCTTTAAATAGAACCCCCTTTTAGACCAGTTGATCTGCCGTCTCTTATCTGCTCTGCCCCCCTCTCCTGTGTGGTGAGGTTATCAGGTGACCACAGATGTAGCGCTATCTGTTCAAAGTCGGGACCCGGGGTGGACCACTCATCTGTGCATCAGTTGGGGACGTCTCTGCGCTGCTGACTTGTCTCCATTCAAGATGATCCCCTGTTGGCCTCACTATGGACTGGACCCTCACACTATTAACTGGTTCCACTCGACGTCCATTGCAACAGTCGCCTAGGGGGGGGTCCCCACATCTGCGGTCCCCTCCGAGGTTTATCATTGTGCCCATTGGGTTGAGGTTTTTCTTGCCCTGATGTGGGATCTGAGCAGAGGATGTCGTTGTGGCTTGTGCAGCTCTTTGAGACACTTGTGATTAAGGGCTCTATAAATAAACTTTGATTGATTGATTGATGGACACCCTAACCACTAGGTTAGAGTGTCCACCCTGAAATCGTTAGGTTGTGAGTTCAAACAATGAAAAAGGAGGATTAC
Organism: Entelurus aequoreus; assembly: GCF_033978785.1. NCBI lineage: Eukaryota > Metazoa > Chordata > Actinopteri > Syngnathiformes > Syngnathidae > Entelurus > Entelurus aequoreus. Next base: position 37,705,966 of record NC_084735.1, read on the forward strand.
CCTTTATAGGGTACCCTTTATAGTCATACCAAATACTATAAAAATGGGACCCATTACCTCCCTGCTTGGCACTCAGCATCAAGGGTTGGAATTGGGGGTTAAATCACCAAAAATTATTCACGGGCGCGGCCACCCCTGCTGCTCACTGCTCCCCTCACCTCCCAGGGGGTGATCAAGGGTGATGGGTCAAATGCAGAGAATAATTTCGCCACACCTAGTGTGTGTGACAATCATTGGTACTTTAACTTAACCCTTGTGTGGTGTTCATATTGTTGATACTCAGCCAGTGTTTGTGGGTCTGATGGACCCATTGCATTTTGTGGCTTTTAATGCCTCACAATCAAACACTTTTATGTTAAAATACTGAACAGATGTTTTCCTTATCCCAAAAAACATCTGTAATTAAGTGCTTCGAGAGGCTGGTAAAGGAATACATTGTCTCCAGACTTCCCCCCACATTCGACCCATACCAGTTTGCTTATCGCCCTAACCGCTCCACAGAGGACGTCATCTCCTCTGCACTCCACCTGAGCTTAGAACATCTGGAAGGAAAGGACACACACGTGCAGATGTTGTTTCTGGACTTCAGCTCGGCATTCAACACCATCATCCCTCAGCACTTGGTGAGCAAACTTGCCCCCCTTGGATTCAGTACCCCCCTATGCAACTGTCTGCTTGACTTCCTCACAGACAGACCCCAGTCTGTGAGAGTGGGCGAGAACACCTCCAGTGCCATCTCCCTGAGCACCGGCTCCCCCCAGGGTTGCGTCCTGAGTCCGCTGCCGTTCACGTTGAAGACCCAGGACTGCTGCGCCAGGTCCACTACTAACCACATTGTGAAGTATGCGGACGACACAACAGTAGTGGGCCTCATCCGTGACAATAACAACATGGACTACAGGGAGGAAGTGAAACATCTGGTTGACTGGTGCAGAACCAACAACCTGGTTCTGAACGTCGACAAGACCAAGGATATCATCAATGACTTCAGGAAGCACCAGTCCAGCCACGCTCCACTCTTCATCAACGACACAGCAGTGGAGATGGTAAGCAGCACCAAGTTCCTGGGGGTGCAGATAATTGTCAATCTGACCTGGTCCCTACACACTGGAGCTCTTGTAAAAAGAGCTCAGCAGCGCATGCACTTTTTGCGTCGGATGAAAAGAGCACAGCTCCCTCCCCTCATTCTCACGACATTATACAGAGGCACTATAGAGAGCCTACTGACCAACTGCATCTCTGTCTGGATTGGAGCCTGCAGTGCCTCAGACTGGAAGTCTCTCCAGAGAGTGGTGAGGACGGCGGAAAAGATCATCAGGACTCCTCTTCCTTCTATCCAGGAGATCGCAAAAAGCCGCTGCCTGACCAGGGCTCAGAAAATCTGCAGAGACTCCTCCCACGCCCACCAAGGACTGCACTGCTGGACACTAGAAAGAGGTTCCGCAGCCTCCGAAGCAGAACCTCCAGGCTCTGTAACAGCTTCTTCCCTCAAGCTGTAAGACTCTTGAACGCATCATAATAATCCCCTCAATTCCCCCCCAAAATGGATTAACTCGCTGGAATATAAAGACAATATAACATACATCCATAAACGTGGATGCATATGCAAAAGTACAATATATTTATCTGTACAGTAATCTATTTATTTATATCTGCACCTTATTGCTTTTTTATCCTGCACTACCATGAGCTAATGCAACAAAATGTTGTTCTTATCTGTACTGTAAAGTTCAAATTTGAATAACAATAAAAAATAAGTCTAAGTCTAAGTCTAAGACCCACAAACTGGCTGAGTAACAACAACATGAACGTTGCATGGAAATTTATCTGCAAGTTTCTGCATCCCACAGGGATTCTTCTTTTGTGTTTCTGCACCTGCGGTTCCCACACAAGGTTGCAACATTGTTTGTCAACACTGTCTGCTCTCATTATCCCGCACATTTGACCCTCTGAGTTTCTGTGTACTTACACTCTGTCCTCCCCCTGTCTAGGCCTGCTGTGTGTGTGTGTGTGCATGCGTGTGTGTGTGTGTGTGTGTGTGTGTGTGTGTGTGTGTGTGTGTGTGTGTGTGTGTGTGTGTGTGTGTGTGTGTGTGTGTGTGTGTGTGTGTGTGTGTGTGTGTGTGTGTGGTACACAGAACATCAATTTCCACACTTGTATTAGCCCCGGACATCTTATATGTAATAGAAATGTGTAGGGGGGGTGTATGGTGTGTGGTCATTAAATATGTATTCTGATATATGTTCTTCACAGAAAATTAGCCAAAGCCAGTGAGTCAGTTTGAAAAATTAATTAATTAGAGGGGCGTCACTAGCTTTTAAGGACACGGGGGGCTTAGCCCCCAGGAGATGCACAGGATGCGAGCGAACGTAGCGCACGAGCACAAAACTTCACAAACGGCTAACAAAGACTTAGAAATTAATCATTGTTATTATTATTATTTCAGCCGGTTTATTTTCAATCTGTATTCAGTACAACAACAAACATGGGTTTGCACAGTGACATTTTGTTTACAGCATCAACAAGAAACAATTACTTGCATGATCCTTCAAGATACACTGAAACACAATAAAAGTCGTGGCATTAGCCTCTATGTTATCCATTCACAACATAGAGGCTAATGCCACAACTTTAGCTCACAATACAATAATTGTTTGTTCCCAAATATTTTGAAGTTGCACAGATTACATTTTGGGCACATATGTGACTAAAATGGTTGTAAATTCAAGCCCTGGAAATATTACTTAATTACTTGAATTAAAGTAATATCTGGATCGGGATAATTTGGCTTGTATATAATATATTTATATATATATTTTATGGCAAGCCGTTAAGGAAATTAAATATATATGGAAGTCTGAATAGAAATGAGAAACTTTTATATATACTGTAAATAAGAAAGACTTAGAGTCTGTCTGCTGATCTGAAAAAGAGCCAAAGCTGTCAAAGAGCTGAGGGACCATCTTCAAAGTGCAATGCTGAAACAAATAATGCAAACAATAAAATGTAACTTCCAGGGCTTGAGAATAACGTAGTCCCGTCGTCCCGGGGACGGTAAAAAAAAATGCACAGGACAAAATTAAATGCTCCCCGGGACGATGGCTTTTAACCATTTTTTTTCTTTTTCTTTTTATGTATTTATTCATTTTACATTTTATATTAAATGTCTTGGTTTTTCCACCCTCTGAAAATCCTATGAAATGTTTAACAAGCCATCCTATAATAATACAACAGCTATTAATTAACAATACAATAAAACAAATATATTTAATTATGTTTTTTTCATTATTTTAACAATAGGTTAATGTATATTACTTTATATAGATTCTACAAGAAACACAACACTTAAAAACTAAATTATTTACAATTGCAGACACAAGGTTCTTGTTCTGCAGTGCTGTGTGCTAATGTGCTTCGTACACCTGCAGGACCGCAAGCAAGGTCGCAGAGAAAATGCGGACTGGATTTTGAGTGATGTGGGCATTTTCTATATGAACAAGTCCAAGGACCGCAAGCAAGGTCGCAGAGAAAATGCGGACTGGATTTTGAGTGATGGGAGAATTTTCTATATGAACAAGTCCAAGGACCGCAAGCAAGGTCGCAGAGAAAATGCGGACTGGATTTTGAGTGATGTGGGAATTTTCTATATGAACAAGTCCAAGGACCGCAAGCAAGGTCACAGAGAAAATGCGGACTGGATTTTGAGTGATGTGGGCATTTTCTATATGAACAAGTCGAGTGGATTGGATACCGACGCACTAAAGGGGCTCTCTACCTTACGCTATGAAGTGAGGGGAAACTGAGTGAATAATGACAGTTTATATGATTATTTATTTAAACTCATATTCGGGCCACTTTATAATGAATATGTCGGCATGTATTTGTAAAAAAAAAAAAAAAATTTTTTTTTTTGTTTAGTTTTTTTAACACTAAATTATTTAGGGGGGCTTAAGAACATTTTAGGGGGGCTTGAGCCCCCCTAAAATAGGCCTAACAAGGCCAATGATTAATTGTGTCATTTTTCTTTTAATAAAAATCGAAAATGGGTCCCACCGACCCGAACACTACACAAGGGTTAATATTCAAAATGTAATTTGGTGAAATAAAATTTAAGGTTTGGCAATTTTTTGCGTTGACACTTTACCCTTTTGAGACTCAGCATCCTCTGCAGTGAACACCGGTTTCTTGCTTGCTTCTCAAATTGAGAATAATAGTGAAGGGAGAAGTTTGGCTGCTCGGTTCTTAGCTTTCTATAAATGTGGCCCCCAGAACAATGTAGGTAAATAGCCCTGGTGGCTGGTGTACAGTATCTAAAAGTCAATGTGGGGACAACATTATCTTTATGAGGCCTGCTGCACTAAAACAACCATACAATTAAACATAATGTATTGTGAAATACTCTCTGACAGTGCCATTCAAAAGTGAGCATTTTTGTCTTTAAAGGGGCCCTGTAATGCAAAACCAACTTTTCTTACCTGTTGGTACCTAGTACCTGCCGTTGTGTATTTGGCAGTGGTATGTCATCAGGGCCAGCAAGTCCTTATCTGCTGGCCTAACATAACCAGAAATCATGATCATAATTAAAGATAAAAGTATTTTTTTAAATTTACTTTCCCTAAATATCTAAAAGTATTCATATTCTCTTCATGTCATATTATGCTCCTTCCAGCGCTGTTGTTTTTAGGTTCAAGAGTTTTTATCCAATCAGAATTCAACTGGCTTATGTTGCCATGCTGTACCAAATCTGCCCGAAGCCTTCAGAATCAACAATGCTGGCGTCTGTAAGTGAACGGGCACATACAGTTGACAGACAGTTGCAATAGCCAATCAGATCACGGGTTGCTGTCAGTAAGGCCTTCTAGATGGCCTAAGACATATACATTTTGTGATGTTATGAGCTAGGTAACATGAGAACTCCATTACCCAGCATGCCACAGTGGTGATGAGCATGTGCAGTAGCCGCGTTTAGCCATGCCGGCAGCGGGATGTTTTTGATGAGCACCTTGTGGAGTAAACTTTAAAGGCCTACTGAAACCCACTACTACCGACCACGCAGTCTGATAGTTTATATATCAATGATGAAATCTTAACATTGCAACACATGCCAATACGGCCGGGTTAACTTATAAAGTGCAATTTTAAATTTCCCGCCACACTTCCGCTGGAAAACGTCTCGGTATGATGACGTATGCGCGTGACGTAGCCAGTTTAACAGAGGTATGGCTTCCCCATTGAAGCCAATACGGAATAGCTCTGTTTTCATCTCATTATTCCACAGTATTCTGGACATCTGTGTTGGTGAATCTGTTGCAATTTGTTCATTGCATTATGGAGAAAGAAGCTGAGCAAGTAAAGAAGAAAGTTGTCGGTGCGAAGCGGATATTTTGCGAGGGAAGTCAGCAACACAACACAGCTGGTGTTTGTTTACATTCCCGAAAGATGCAGTCAAGATCGAAGAACTCGGACAACAGAGACTCTAACCAGGAGGACTTTGATTTGGATACACAGACGCGATACCGTGAGTACGTAGCTGCGCTTCCAAACATTTGATCGCTTTCTATAACTAGCTCGAGCTAGTAGCTAGGAGCTAGGAGCTAGCATAACAAACACCAAGGTGTTTGTTACGCGGGATTAATTTGTGGCATATTAAATACAAGCCGGGTTGTGTTGTGGCTAATAGAGTATATATATGTCTTGTGTTTATTTACTGTTGTAGTCATTCCCAGCTGAATATCAGGTCCCACCCGTGCGCTTCCAAACATTTGATCGCTTACCCGTACGTGCGTGTCACGTACGTAACTTTGGTTAAATATATAAGCTTTATGAACCTTGGGTTAGGTGAACGGTCCTTTGGGCTGAGTGAGTGTGTGTCTGTTGTGCAGGTGTTTGAATTGTATTGGCGGGTTATATATACGGGATCCCGTCCATATTACCCGCTCGAGCTATAACTAGCTCGAGCTAGTAGCTAGTAGCTAGGAGCTAGCATAACAAACACCAAGGTGTTTGTTATGCGGGATTAATTTGTGGCATATTAAATATAAGCCTGGTTGTGTTGTGGCTAATAGAGTATATATATGTCTTGTGTTTATTTACTGTTGTAGTCATTCCCAGCTGAATATCAGGTCCCACCCGCGCGCTTCCAAATATTTGATTGCTTGCCCGTACGTGCGTGTTATGTACGTAACTTTGGTTAAATATATAACCTTTATGAACCTTGGGTTAGGTGAACGGTTCTTTGGGCTGAGTGAGTGTGTGTGTTGTGCAGGTGTTTGAATTGTATTGGCGGGTTATATATACGGGATCCCGTCCATATAACCCGCTCGAGCTATAACTAGCTCGAGCTAGTAGCTAGGAGCTAGGAGCTAGCATAACAAACACCTAGGTGTTTTTATGCGGGATTAATTTGTGGCATATTAAATATAAGCCTGGTTGTGTTGTGGCTAATAGAGTATATATGTCTTGTGTTTATTTACTGTTGTAGTCATTCCCAGCTGAATATCAGGTCCCACCCGCGCGCTTCCAAACATTTGATTGCTTGCCCGTACGTGCGTGTTATGTACACTGTTGGTGGTGAATCAATGCCCAGTAGTGCGTAAATGTGTTCCTGTATAGTATTTCTCCAGAAATGGTCATGTGGGGACATAAATTATGGATTGATTGATTGATTGATATTTTGAGAGGTAATCATTGAAGTCGGACATCACTGAAGGCGTAGCTGGGAAACGCACGGCCCGCCACTGGTATTTGGGATCTGCTTAAGTCCTGAAAATTTGAAATCAAGCCCTTGAGGCATTGCAGACAGCTGTTTGGAATTTGAACAACCTGTGACATCACTGGTTGGGAAAAATGTCCCCGGATTATCCATATATGGTATATAGGTATCCAGAGTAGGGCTGGGCGATATATCGAATGTACTCCATATATCGCGGGTTTGTCTCTGTGCGATATAGAAAATTACTATATCGTGATATTCGAGTATACGTTCTCACACAGTTGCATTTAGCTGCGGGCATTACACTGCAGGCACTTCTCACTCTGTCTTGTCTCTGCTTCTCACACAGAGGTAAAACAAGCGCACCTTCTTACATAAGTCACATACTGTCACACCTGCAACGTCACACGCCCTCGCAGAGCAGAGAGGTAGCGGCATGGTAACATTAGCTGTGGTACTCGCGGTGCGGTGCGAGTGGTAATAAGAGAGAGAGAAGGTGCGAATCTGGTAACAAATGAAGGAAGAAGAATTAATTCCCAAGAAAAACAGCACGGGGTCCTTCGTCTGGCGGTGGTTTGGCTTCAAGCGGGAATATGTTGAACAATTATGCGGCAAAAGGGTTGCTACAAAAAGTAGCAGCAGTGCTAATTTGTAGCATCATTTGAAAAGTCACCCGCTCGAGAATGAAGAGTGCTTGAAACTCTGCATGTCAACATCTCCGTTCGGTGCCACACCAACAAAATGCCGAAGCAACTATTTCCAGATCAACACCGTATGAAAAAAAAAATCAACAACAGAAGGTGATAACGTCCGTATTAACCTACCACATAGCGAAGGACATACACTATTTGATTTCCTATGATGCAGCTAATTTTTATTTGACAGTTGTTGAAATATCTTGTGTGACATCATGCACAAAAGTGCACTTTATTTGTTTTAAACTATTGTAGTGGCGTTCTGTACAAAAAGTTCACTTTAATTTAGTGTTGTTTTGATATGTCATCATAGTGACATCATGCACAAAAGTGCACTAATAGCTTGTTTTAAATTGTCTCTGACAATCTTGCACTTTCTGTTTTGGAAAGTACATGAATGTTTGTGCCACTGCTTAATAACTGTTTAATAAATACAGTTTTGGTCAATTGGCTTAGTTGTGATTTCCCTCTCTGCATGAAAGTTTAAAATGAGCATATATTAATGAAGTATGAACAAGAATGTTTTAATGTAGACACATAGAATCATCATACTGCTGTGATTATATGCATCAATTGTTAATTCAAGGCTAAGGCAAAATATCAAGATATATATCGTGTATCGTGACATGGCCTAAAAATATTGAGATATTAATAAAAGGCCATATCGGCCAGCTCTAATCCAGAGTGCTCTTTAAATGTAGTCTGTGCCCGGCTTGGCTGCGTGGCGGCGGTGGCCCCTGGTTCCCTGGGCACCACACCTACTGTTTGTGGGATGGGTTCTCGGGGAGGCTGGGGCCGTACTCTGGCTCCCGCACACACTGGGAGTCAAATGTATTGTACATGCAAATTCACATATACTCACACACATACATACAGACATACATAGGTACCTACGCTCCCACATACCGTATTTCCTTGAATAGCCGCAGGGGCGCTAATTAATTTAAAACCTCTTCTCACTCCTGCGTTTACCAAAAGCATGCGGGATTGGCAAGCATGCGTTAATTATTTTAAAACCTCTTCTCACCCCGGCGCTTACCTTATCATGAAAAGCACATTTAATAAAAAAAACGTTATAATGGTCTTACCTTTAGGTATAAATGAGTCCATGCGCAGCTCCTATAGAAGTCTTCCTTATCTTTCTTCAGTTTTAAAAGTCTCTCCGTCTCGATGGAGATCTTCCTTTAAGTATTAACTCCTGCTTCGATTGAAAGCCCAGTTTAGAAAACTGTTTTATTTTAGATATGTAATCCTCCATGTTAAAAGTACAAGCAAATAATGGCTCCTCACTCTTGCTGCTTGTTGTCTTCTTCTGCAGCGCCGGTCTTCTGCAGTACCAGCAGTCGCAAGAAGGATCACTAGCGCCCTCTACCACCAGGAGGCGGAAGTCATTTAATGACTCATATTTGACCCGGCGGAAGTGCCAAGCATGCGCTAATTATTTTGCGAAACGAGTTTGACCCGGCTGTAATTCTAGGCAGGCGAATACTACATTCCCGGCGGCAATTCAAGGAAATACGGTACATATACAAATAAATACAGTACATATTTACACACTCAAAGTTCGTACATCCACACGCACATTCATTATACAAACATACTGTATACACATACTGTACATATACATTCACTGTAAAAACATACATATACACATACTGTACATATACATTCACTGTACAAACACACACATACACATACTACACATACATTCACTGTACAAACACACACATACATATACTGTACATATACATTCACTGTACAAACACACATTTACACATACTGTACATATACATTCACTGTTCAAACACACATACTGTATACACATACTGTACATATACATTCGCTGTACACACATATACACATACTGTACATATACATTCACTGTACAAGCACACATACACATACTGTACATATACAAGTACATATGCACACATACACTCATGCACATAATCACGTTTCATCAAACATATATTAACGTTGTTGCCCTAGGGTAAACTGGGTATAACACATGGCACACTGACAAAGCTTAAAGGGAAACTTCGGTTTTTTTCAACCTGGGCCCTGTTTTCATAATTTTTTCTGTATATGTGAGTGCTGGATAAAACATTTTTTGAGGTCGCGCCAGTATTGAGCAGGGCAGGCAGCCTCCAGCCCAGCTAACGCTCGTACACAGGGCAACTGGCTCTCGTCAAAATTCGGCCTATAAACATGCATTTTTTTCACACTGACAGGCTCAGATAGTTACAATGAGTGTCCGACAACATACTAGAAAGGAGAAATTAACGTATGTCTCTACCTTTAGCTGGAGATCGCTGTGTGTTGTGAGCTGTGTCCAAATCTCACCACGCTACAAATCTCGTTCCGAAATCTCGCGATAACTCGCGACAAAACACCGGTGGAAAAACAGTTACCTGACTGAGGTGAAGAGAGATGACTGAAGTGATTTTCTGCCTCCACTATAAAACTAAAATAACAGTCTTCGGTAATCCAACAGAAAATCACTTCAGTCATCTCTCTTCACCTCAGTCAGGTAACTGTTTTTCCACCGGTGTTTTGTCGCGAGTTATCGCGAGATTTCGGAACGAGATTTGTAGCGTGGTGAGATTTGGACACAGCTCACAACACACAGCGATCTCCAGCTAAAGGTAGAGACATACGTTAATTTCTCCTTTCTAGTATGTTGTCGGACACTCATTGTAACTATCTGAGCCTGTCAGTGTGAAAAAAATGCATGTTTATAGGCCGAATTTTGACGAGAGCCAGTTGCCCTGTGTACGAGCGTTAGCTGGGCTGGAGGCTGCCTGCCCTGCTCAATACTGGCGCGACCTCAAAAAATGTTTTATCCAGCACTCACATATACAGAAAAAATTATGAAAACAGGGCCCAGGTTGAAAAAAACCGAAGTTTCCCTTTAACCTATTGTTACTATAACAATCTACAAGGTTAAGGTTGCTTCTCTTTCTTCCCCTCCATTTTTCTGCATTCTTTCGTATCTCAAGTTATCATTACGTATATGTATTGTTGCATTTGAACAATTGTATTGTTGATAATAAAGGTAAAGTACTGGTATTGTTTATTATCAATAGCACTATTTCTATTGGTATTCATATTGCTCCATTTTTAGTGTAATAATGCTCATTGTCATTTCTGTATTTTTTTTTTTTTTTTTTTGAAATTTTCGCTAACTGCTTATTTGCTATTACTTTTACCATCATATTTGTACATGTCGTATTTGCTGATGTTGCTCTGTTGTTGTTGTTGTTGTTGTTTTTGTCTCTCTGTCTAATCCCCCTCTTGTCCCCACAACTCCCCCCTCTGTCTTCCTTTTTCTCTCTTTCTATCCCCTCCTGCTCCGGCCCGGCTGCACCAAATGATAATATAAATACATTTAATAAAGTCAAAATACAAGTAAGGCAACAAGAGAAGTATCCTACTCTTCTCTTTTGTAAAGTAAATCTGAACAGCCGATATGGGCATCTACATCTGCTATATGATTTGCCCGAGAAGCTGGGCAGGACATTATTAAAAAAAAAAAAAAAAAAAAAAAAATGTAGTCTGTGCTGTCGTCAATAAGCTCCTTTTTTGCTATCCTCTTGTTGTGGGGCAGACTGGCTCGTACATAAGCATGCATCCTCCGCTGTGGCCATTTCTAATACAAAGTAGTGTATAGTTCTCATTTATATCGGTCAGTAGACTCACAACGGAAGCACTGAAAACTACAACAAAGATTACTATGAGAAGACACTGTCAAAGTGGAGGCATGTAAATAAGACCCGCCCACAAAACGGCGCAATCTGAAGAGAGGGTAAAAAAGCAGCTTGAAAACGGTCTGTAAAACAATCTATGCACACAAAAAAAGAACCACCATTAAAAAAAAAAGGACCATCATTAAATGTTATGCAGACCACAAGGAAGGGTTTTAAATGTAGAAAAAATCATAATATGACCCCTTTAAAGAGGCAAAACGATTTGCTATACGGTACTTACAGTGCATACCAGGGCTCCAGAAACATCAAGATGCACCTGAGCTCAATGTTGAGCCTTATGGCAAAGGATGCAAATGCTTACGTATGTATGTGATATTTTTAATTTTTTTTTATTTGGAAGAAGGCTTGAACATGAAATATGGGGTACTTATTTCCCCGGATTCACCTTAACTCGTGTTAGATCACATTCAATTGTGCAACTGTACTAAATGTAGCAAGTTAGAGGGAACTATCATAGTAAAACAATATGAGCTATTGAAACTCAAACAAATAATAAAAATGTTGTTATAATGCCATCCTCGCCAACTAGTGTGAGAGTGAATTTGTGTTCTCATGTACAGTATAAAATACAGAAAAACATTGTTGTATTGTAAGTGATGATTTGGGCAGATCCATTAATTTATTTCTAAATACATTTGGCGCTGATTACAATTCTCCATCTTTATGCACGTTTACACTGAAACTCCTATTTTGAAACCCTTGCAAGATTACTATATGAGCTTTAAGAGATAATTAGGGATGTGCCGATCGATCGGCCGCCAATAAAATACGTGATCGCCTTTGCCTATTAATGCCGATCACAAACACCAATCTCCTCTGGCTGACGCTGTATTTATTTTAAGTCGCCTGGCTGACAAGCGGCTAGCAGCTAATTATGTATCTCCATACATAGTGTGGAGAAGCTCCACAAAGCTCATAATAATCAGTCATTACGGCAAATTAACTGCACTTCTTTGTATCTTAAAGGCCTACTGAAATTAAATGTTTTTATTTAAACAGGGATAGCAGATCTATTCTGTGTCATACTTGATCATTTCGCGATATTGCCATATTTTTGCTGAAAGGATTTAGTATAAAACAACGACGATAAAGATCGCAACTTTTGGTATCTGATAAAAAAAAAAGGCTTGCCCCTACCGGAAGTATCTTGACGTAGTCAATTGAACATATCCGCAAAGTTCCCTATTGTTTACAATGATGGCCGCCAGAAGTGAGAGAGATTCGGACCGAGAAAGCGACGATTTCCCCATTAATTTGAGCGAGGACGAAAGATTTGTGGATGAGGAAAATGCAAGTGAAGGACTAGTGGGGAGTGGAAACGATTCAGATAGGGAAGATGCTGTGAGAGCCGGGGGTGACCTGATATTCAGCTGGGAATGACTACAACAGTAAATAAACACAAGACATATATATACTCTATTAGCCACAACACAACCAGGCTTATATTTAATATGCCACAAATTAATCCCGCATAAAAACACCTAGGTGTTTGTTATGCTAGCTCCTAGCTACTAGCTACTAGCTCGAGCTAGTTATAGCTCGAGCGGGTTATATGGACTGGATCCCGTATATATAACCCGCCAATACAATTCAAACACCTGCACAACACACACACTCACTCAGCCCAAAGGACCGTTCACCTAACCCAAGGTTCATAAAGCTTATATATTTAACCAAAGTTACGTACGTGACACGCACGTACGGGTAAGCGATCAAATGTTTGGAAGCGCACGGGTGGGACCTGATATTCAGCTGGGAATGACTACAACAGTAAATAAACACAAGACATATATATACTCTATTAGCCACAACACAACCCGGCATGTATTTAATATGCCACAAATTAATCCCGCGTAACAAACACCTCGGTGTTTGTTATGCTAGCTCCTAGCTCCTAGCTACTAGCTCGAGCTAGTTATAGAAAGCGATCAAATGTTTGGAAGCGCAGCTACGTACTCACGGTATCGCGTCTGTGTATCCAAATCAAAGTCCTCCTGGTTAGAGTCTCTGTTGTCCGAGTTCTTCGATCTTGACTGCATCTTTCGGGAATGTAAACAAACACCGGCTGTGTTGTGTTGCTGACTTCCCTCGCAAAATATCCGCTTCGCACCGACAACTTTCTTCTTTACTTGCTCAGCTTCTTTCTCCATAATGCAATGAACAAATTGCAACAGATTCACCAACACAGATGTCCAGAATACTGTGGAATAATGAGATGAAAACAGAGCTATTTCGTATTGGCTTCAATGGGGAAGACATACCTCTGTTAAACTGGCTACGTCACGCGCATACGTCATCATACCGAGACGTTTTCAAGCGGAAATGTGGCGGGAAATTTAAAATTGCACTTTATAAGTTAACCCGGCCGTATTGGCATGTGTTGCAATGTTAAGATTTTATCATTGATATATAAACTATCAGACTGCGTGGTCGGTAGTAGTGGGTTTCAGTAGGCCTTTAAGTATCATTATCAAGTGTCATCATCACAAATCGCTGAGTAAACTATAAGGAGTTTAGATGGAACCAAGTTAGAGCAGAAAGTAAGCAGCTATTAACAGGAAATTAACAAAAAGATCAATAAGAGTCTAATACAGAGGATAAAACAACAACTGTTGGTGTGTCAACATTGTCACAGTCAGTACAAAACACTTTAGAGTTGAGCGATCCATAAATTAAAAGTTGATAGTTTTATTTTTTCAAAATATTTTATTTAGTCATTGTTCATATATACAAATTCAGGGACTAATTATTTTGGCACAGGAGGACTTTGAGGGCAAAAACCAAAAGATTAGGCGGAATATGCTTTTGTTTAGTAAATGTGTACTATTGACTTTTTCCTATTCAAAACATCCATCCATCCATCCATCTTCTTCCGCTTATCCGAGGTCGGGTCGCGGGGGCAGCAGCTTAAGCAGGGAAGCCCAGACTTCCCTCTCCCCAGCCACTTCGTTCAGCACTTCCTGGGGGATCCCGAGGCGTTCCCAGGCCAGCCGGGAGACATAGTCTTCCCAACGTGTCCTGGGTCTTCCCCGTGGCCTCCTACCGGTCGGACGTGCCCTAAACACCTCCCCTAGGGAGGCGTTCGGGTGGCATCCTGACCAGATGCCCGAACCACCTCATCTGGCTCCTCTCGATGTGGGGGAGCAGCGGCTTTACTTTGAGCTCCCCCCGGATGGCAGAGCTTCTCACCCTATCTCTAAGGGAGAGCCCCGCCACCCGGCGGAGGAAACTCATTTCGGCCGCTTGTACCCGTGATCTTGTCCTTTCGGTCATAACCCAAAGCTCATGACCATAGGTGAGGATGGGAAAACAACTCAAACAAAATAAAAATAAACTAGTAAAAATATAGTGCTGATATTGTAACAAAGTCAATAGCACTCACTCGGGCTGGGGGATATGGACCAAAACTGATACCGCGTATTTTTAGTCTGACTGGCGGTACACGGTATCTTAAAAAAACGTGCAAAGCAAAGCATTTAAGGTTGCTTAAGTGTTTTGCGGCTTAATAACCAGTGTTGAGAATACTCAGATTATGTTGTAAGTAGTACGTAACATGTATTTATTCTTATAAAGTCCTTATTTAGCCGTTACTATGTCAAAGTAGTTTTAGTTAATTTTGTTGATTGGACTGCGGTAAAATTAGAATGAGATTGTCACATTCAGAGGCCATTCTAGCGCAAAAACGAAACAGCTTTAAAGCACAAATAGTACTTCTTTATGACAATAGTACCGGAGATAATGAGCTACAAGCTCATTTTCAGCAACACAATCTGTGATATAGGCAGGAAACCTGACAAAATGCTTTTTGAACCGCTGAGGCTCAGATGACTACTTAGGGACCGACTTGTGCACGGATATAGATGGAGCTTCTATACTTGCTGACTGCGGTGAAAGCCGCTGGCTGTTAAGTTTAAAACTACTTTTCAGCCACCCAGCCGCATTACTACAGTAGCTTGGTTCGCATAGGCTATGGGGGGAGGCACTTTCAAGTCAAGGTATCCCAAAACATTTAACACACCGAGTATCGAGAAGTCGGCACCAAGCTGCCATATTTTTTTAAAAATGTAAAAAAGTTAGTTGTGGGTCAGAGAAGCCGACATAAACACGGAAGGGACGGGGGTGAGCCAAAGGAGATGTCCTGTGCTTCGCCTATCAGGCGCAGAGAGGAGCAAATGGCTGTAACAAAAGCACATCAAGAGAAGGTATGGCGGTATTGTCTCAAATATATACCGCTTTCTAAAATATACCGGTATTAACTATAATATCGGTATACCACCCAACCCGACCACTCACCATTTATAAATTGACGAATTTACAGCTCATACATGCAATCGGTATCAGTACTGGTATTGTAATCGGCAGCAAAAAACCCTGATCGGAACATCCCTAATTTGAAGTATTAATGGCTTCTCTCAAGTGTGTTTTATGGATATTCTGACATTAATATAGTCGGAATGACAGCTGTGTTTAGTTCGTAAATAGCATCAGGCTGCTTCATCAAATTCGCTATTATGGCTAACCTGCACATGCTGATTTAAGACAACAGTTTAATTAACGCGTTTTATATGCTGCCATTGAGTTTGTATGCATATAAAATGAAGACATTGACTTTATTTTATTAGATATCAGAATAATAACAAGCGCTTGTACTTGTGTATTTCAGATATTAAACTGAAGTAATGCACTGTGTGTACACTTCAAAGTCCAAAAATGTCCCTTTACTTTCAAATGAGAATATTAACAGGTATACCCACAGTGTCCATAGAAATTTCAAGCACACAATCAATTTTTCAAGTTAGAAGAGGATGTCATATACCCACCACACCACAGATACACTATTATGCCAAAAGTATTTGGCCACCTGCCTTGACTCACATATGAACTTGAAGTGCCATCCCATTCCTAACCCATAGGGTGTCAATATGATGTCGGTCCACCTTTTGCAGCTATTACGGCTTCAACTCTTTTGGGAAGGCTGTCCACAAGGTTACGGAGTGTGTTTATAGGAATTTTCCACCATTCTTACAAAATGGTAAGGTCACACGCTGATGTTGGTCGAGAAGGCCTGGCTCTCAGTCTCCGTTCTAATTCATCCCAAAGGTGTTCTATTGGGTTGTCAGGTCAGTGCAGGCCAGTCAAGTTCATCCACACCAGACTCTGTCATCCATGTCTTTATGGACCTTGCCTTGTGCACAGTCATGTTGGAAGAGGAAGGGGCCCACTCCAAACTGTTCCCACAAGGATGGGAGCATGGAAATGTCCAAAATGTTTTGGTAGCCTGGAGCATTCAAGGTTCCTTTCACTGGAACTAAGGGGCCGAACCCAACTCCTGAAAAACAATCCCACACCATAATTCCTCCTCCACCAAATTTCACACTCTGCCCAATGCAGTCCAAAATGTACCGTTCTCCTGGCAACCTCCAAACCCAGACTCGTCCATCAGATTGCCAGATGGAAAAGTGTGATTCATCACTCCAGAGACTGCCACTGCTCTAGAGTCCAGTGGCGACGTGCTTTACACCAGTGGTCCCCAACCACCGGGCCGCGGCCTGGTACCAATTGGTCCGCGGACCGGTACCAAGACACCGGTACACAAGAAATAAAAATAAATAAATAAATAAATAAATATTTTTTATGTTTTTTATTAAATCAACATAAAAAACACAATATATACATTATATATCAATATAGATCAATACAGTCTGCAGGGATACAGTCCGTAAGCACACATGATTGTATTTCTTTATGAAAAAAAAAAACTTTTTTTTTTTTTTTTAATTTCACCCCCCCAAAAACTAATTCATGCTAAGTCATTCAGAGCTTGAATGATTTGAATGAGCAATAGATGACATCTGCCTATTACCTGACACCTGACATGTTAGCTACTTCTCTTTGTTTATAATGTTTATAATGTCTATTTTCTATTTCCTGCTGGACCTACTCTCTACTTTATGCTGCTGCTGTCATATATACTGTATATACTGTAATATTGTACATGGTCATTGGTTTATATTGTATATATGTTATAGACATAATATAATATATATGTATATAAATTATTCTGTACACATATGTATATATTCGTATATATGTTAGATTTTTTTTTTTTTTTTTATAGATTTTTTTTTTAGTCTATTTATACCTGCATTGTCCTTTCCATCCTTACACTTTCCATCATTGTAACTGAGCTACTGTGTTGAACAATTTCCCTTGTGGATCATTAAAGTTTGTCTAAGTCTAAGTCTAAGTCTAAGTTACAGTGAGGTCACAAAACAAAGGAATGCAAGAATAAGAAAAACATACAGAAGCTGACAGTTTGCAGCTGCACAGGAAGGAAAGCAAGGGAGAAATGTTTGCAGTAAAATATGATGAATAATGTTGAGTAATGACTAACTATTAAGAGAGGGAAGTGAAAATGAAAGATGTATTTCTTTCAGGTATGCCCTGTAAAAAGACTAAGCTGCAGCTAGAACATAATGCAGGAACTCTGCTGCAGGAATTCTCTTTTTTAAGACCTTCACTCCTCCACAACAAGGTTTGGACAAGCTAAATATTTGGTGTGAGCATTCTGGGCAACATCTTCTAAACTGTTGTGATACATGCTTGAGGAAGTTCTGTATGTGAGAACGAGCCCACTAATGGAGACATACTTTTATGTAGCACTTCCTATCTTACGGCACATTTAAGGATCCCAGTGAGGTAAAACAAGAAAAAAGAATTGAAAAATATCAGCCGGGGTTCAAGATGCTTTGGAAGGCATTTCCTACATAGAAATTCTGTAAAAATGAAATAAAACCTACCAGAGGTTCCTGTCAATTAAGATGCTATAAACTAAAAAAAAACAATTTTTTTAATGACTGTACCACATCAATAGTTCATTGTTTTTGTTAAAAAATATATTCAACATATTATTATTAGCCATTCTAAGAATGTAAGACATCCTTAGTTTGCTATTAGTTCAATTGTTTTTGTTGACAAAATATCTTCACCATATCAATATTAGACATTCCAAAATTTACAAAATCCATAGTTTGTTTCATTAGTTCAATAAACACTCAAATATTTTGTTGTATTAGTGAATCACTTAGTAAATACATGGATGCATTCATAGTATCTGCTACAAGTTTGTTTGTTCAATTGTAACATAAAGCTTTGTATTACATGTAATCTTAATACATTAATGATTAAACTCTAATGGCGGCGATATGAAGGAGGCAGAATGACATGTGCACAAGTCACCCTTATTTTTAGATTCACAAAACTAGCACTGCATGGCTAACTGCGTGTCACTACTCGAGCGAAAATCACGTCACTTCCTGGACTTACATTTTCTGTGATGTTTGAATGTTTAATAAATGTTTTGTACAAAAAAATGTCTTCCGTAGGAGTAAAAGAGAACAAGAATATAAACATGAACAAGGGGTAGATTTTTAAAAATTTAGTATTATTGTCACATTTTCAAGAACTTTCACTCTTCTGTCATTGCAATTAATGACACACGGTGTTGATTTTTTTTTTTTTAAACAAGGCATTTACTGTAACTTAAATCTATATCTGCGGCCTGACAAAAATTAGATCTTTTAAATCAGTGTTTTTCAACCAGAGAGATTATGTAATTTCACCTAATTGGGTTAAAAATATTTTTTGCAAACCAGTAATTATAATCCGCAAATGTGCCGTTGTTGAGTGTCTGTGCTGCCTAGAGCTCGGCAGAGTAACGATGTAATACTCTTCCATATCAGTAGTTGGCAGCAGGTAGCTAATTGCTTTGTAGATGTCGGGAACATGGTTTGTCGTCGTCACAATATGCAGACGACAGCGGGAGGCATCATGCAGGTAAAAAGGTATCTAATGCTTAAACCAAAAATAAACAAAAGACAAGTACCGCTAAGAAAAGGCATTGAAGCTTAGGGATGGCTATGCAGAACGAAGCTAAAACTGAACTGGCTGCAAAGTAAACAAAAACAGAATGCTGGACGACAGCAAAGACTTACAGTGTGTGGAGCAGCAGACAGCGTCCACAAAGTACATCCGTATATGACATGACAATCAATAACAAAATAGGAGCGCAAGACAATAATTAAAACACTACACACAGGAAAACACCAAACAACTCCAAATAAGTCACGGCGTGATGTGACAGGTCGTGACAGTACACCTACTTTGAGACAAGAGCTATAGTGATGCATGGTTGGTTATGGTTTGAATTCATATCCAACAATTGCGAGAACGACTTTTTAGTGTTTCCTTTTTTAATGTTTTCTGCTGGTGGTGTGCCTCGAGATTTTTTCAATGAAAAAAATGTACCTTGGCTCAGAAAAGGTTGAAAAACACTGCTTTATTATTGTGAATTGATGTATTTGATGTAGATAAAGTAGCAACTAATTTGATGTATTATAAATGTGGGTGTACAATAAATATCGGACCGATAATTATCGCACCGATATGACACTCATAAATCTGATAACATTTTTTAAATTGCTACGATGACCTTTTTTTTTTAAACGCTCTAATGAGGCGAGATTACCCATACTGTGCTGTAAGTGGGTTAAGGTGAGCAAATCAAGCGCTCCTTTTCGCCTGAACGTGTCATGAACACCCCCTGAGCTCACTGGAAACAAACATGGCATCAGTCGTGCGGGACTTCTTCACTGTATCAAAGGAAGACCTTGCGCATGCTACTTGCACTAAATGTTTTGCAAACAGTTTGAAAAAAGAGAAAAAAATTGAGCAGCAACACAACAAACTTTATCAGCCACCTGAAACACCAGCATCGCTATGATAGCCTACGAAGCCGCCTGCTGCTAAAGAAGCTGCTGCAAAGCCACACAACCTCGCAGAGGTTGAGCCACAAAAGTAGACATATGTAATAATTGTCCTTACTTGAACAATATTGCAGTCAGAAACACAACATTTGCCATTATACACAAATATAATACTGTACAAATATTTATGGTTGCATATTACTTACAGATACAGTACATTAAAAGTACAGCAAAAAATTGAATTTCCATGGCAACTTACATGTTTTCATTACATTATGTCTGCTATTTGTTGTGGTGGGGCATCGGGGCAGGTTTTAGAGCTGCCAGTTACCCATATGGAGAATCTGGATAACCTAATGAAGTGAAGTTGGTAAGTATAGCTTAAAAAATTAATTAATGAGATTTTTGGGTCTTTTTAATTTAACTTAATGTGACTCAAAAATACACATTATAAATACACATACAGAGTTCTATGGAAAAAAAATAGGGCACCACTGCTGAGCCACTACACACAAAAGGGTCAACATTTGCCACAAAATGGACCACTACTATAATTAAAGAGGTCTAAAAATATTGGCCAGTTGATATTGGCATGAAACTGAGATATTGGATCAGACCTGATATGGGTTTTCCTAACGATAATGATGTTTCATGGAGTTCCGTACGCAAGTGGTGATCTCATCAAACCGCATCGTGCTCCACAGAGCAACAAGCTCGCTAGCGGAGTATGTCAGCACTCTAGAATGATTTCCACGTTTCGCCATTGGATTGTAAATATGCAATTTGCAATGACTGTAAAGAGCGTGAGTGTGACTTACCTCGATAAGTTCTGGTCGAAGGTTGATGGTGCGAAGCCAGTCTCGCAAACGGGGGTAGCTGTCCAAGGCCTCGGGCCTCTCTGTCTCTGGCACTTTAAGCTTGCACTGCAGCTGTTTACAGATGTATTTCACCAGCTTCACCTGCAGGGAGCAATAGAGGACATGTGTCACGATGGAAGGGGCAGCAAGCTAAGAGGCTCCCAGGAGCTGAGAGATGGACATCAACGTCAATACATATTAGCTTTTCCATTCTGAACTCAACAAACCTGCTGTAACAACACAACTCAACATACCTGCAGTGTTTGTCTGACCTAATTTCTCAATGCTCCCACAGAGTAAGATATCTTTTTCCAAAACACTCACTGGGAACATTATTAGGTACAGCCCACTAATGAAAAAGATTAGATTGTGTAACAGTGTTTTGAGATAAGAGTTGTCTCTCAAGTTTGTTTTAAAGGGGAACTGCAATTTTTGGGGAATTTTGCCTATAATTCACCATGAGACAAGAACATATGTTTTTCTTTTTTTAATGCATTCTAACTTGTAAATAAACATAAATAAAAGTCAGCTAACAATGGAGTCAATGGGAAGTTCTCTATTCCACCCATAAGGCCCTCTAAATAACCATCCCAAAACCACTAACAATACTTTAATAATTTACATTTTGTGACCTAAATATTAACCAAGTATTAGTGATATTAGCTGTGTCTCAATTCAGCGGCTGCATTCTTCACAGTGCGCATATGTGGGGTGCTGACGTCATCGCGGTGCGCAAAGGCTGTACCAATTCAAAAAGGTTCCAAGTTTCCTTCAAATCCAGCCGACAAATGTGTCCTTTTCTTCCATTACCATAAAGGTTGCATCCGTGTACACTTCGCGTCCTTTTATATCTCGAGATCCTTCGCGCACTCAACTCTGAAAATAATTTTAAACATGGCGACGTCGTGCAGAGCGAGAGAGCGACAATTAAATGTAAGTATAGCTTTATCTATTCATGTCAAACTGGGGTGAGAGTAGAGATATACATTTGTGTTAGAATACGAGAACTCGACTAACGTAATGTTGAGCGACCTCCAAGTTCTGCGCCTCTCTTTGCCCCGAGGGAGAGGAGAGCCATTGCAGACAGCTTGGTGCCCCAAGCTTTATTCAACGTTTGAAAGTAAAGCCTCATACCTTTTATTTACTTTTTTAAACCGCTAAAAGTTAACTAAATAATGTTCTGTCAATGTGTGGCCGGAATAGTGAAGAATTGTAAATGTGTGCATCACTGTACCAATATTAGTTATTGCTGTGTTTTGTGTACATTTGCATGTTATTTGAAAATGTTTACTTTTATTAATGATAACTGTAATCATTTGTTCAGCTTTCTTTTTTTTTTTTTGCTGTGCAGAATAATCAAAGAGGACTTGGACAACAACAGAGCAAAAATAAGTGACATAAAACATGTGTACACCAGTTTGGATGATCATTTAAAAACAAAGTATTTTTTATAACGTCGATAAATTAATAAACTCGTGCTGAATCTGCATTTGTTGTGATTAATTTCCTCTGCCTTCATTGCAAAAAATTATATGATAATAATAATATTATGAGATCCCGATATTTACTGTTACTGGATATAATGCAACCAATTTGACAAAATTAGAAACGTACATCAATTACGAATGAATTATTAGTAAAGTAACTGCTAAGTAAGATTGTATGGTGTTGATGTATGGATAGACTGTGAGGACTCTTTCTCATCCCACGACAACAACCATTCACAAGCATAAAAATGAATCCATCATTAACTAATAGTTAGGAATAACAGCTTTAGAATGCTTGTCAACACGTGAGACAAATTAATGACAACCATCTCCAATGATCGGTCGGCTCCAACCGCAGGAAAATCAATAGGCGGCAGTGCCGGTAGATCTTAGCCGCTTCCTCTAAAATACGGTAAAGGACCAAGAAAACACTAAAAACGATTCCCCATTATTCTCTTAAATTTGTCATTATTCAACCTCGCGCGACTGGGCAGCAGCTACGTGACGTAAATGTAAGGGTGGAACAACAGACGTAACCAGGAAGTGTTCCGTAGGCTAGACCGTCCCAATTCATATTGCTCCAGCTGCTGCTAGAGGACTCTCGCCAGGACCCACACTTTGTCGACCGCATGAGCTGGGTCCTTGGAAAGATGCAGCCCCCGAACTGAGACACAGCTATTGTTATTACAAGCGCAAATTTTTGTGGTGCCGTGATCACAGAGAGGTAACTAGTTTATGCTGCTGTGTTGACGTCATCAGATGGTGAGCTCCTTCCTCGCCTCAGAGCTTGTGAAAATTTATTCGAGATCATAAAAATTGCCTCTCATCTGGATAGTAGAAGGATGACGACATATCCCAACAAGTTGGTCAACTTTGCCAGGCAAAGAAAGACACGAAAAGACACTTGGTTCCAACCCACCTTTTTTCTTCGCGAGGATTATGAGTCATTCTTCATCTAAACGGGAATATATCAACAGCTTAATAGTCTGCATCCCAGTGAGAGCAAACATTGTACAGTAAGTGATGTTTTATTATGTGTGTTGGCTCTCATAAAGTCTGCAGTGAGTAGTAGAGATGCGCGGATAGGCAATTATTTCATCCGCAACCGCATCACGAAAGTCGTCATCCACGCGCCATCCACCCAAACTAACATTTTATCAAAACCACAACTGCCCGCCACCCGCCACCCACCCGTTGTTATATATCTAATATAGACGATGCAAGGCATTAGTGAGGTTAGAAAGCTTTTGCCCGTTAAAGAAAGAAGACTGATCCAATGCAGCAGAGACATTCAATGCGTGCCACGCATTAATATCTCTTGGCCACGCATTAGAGGCTAAGAGATATTAATGCGTGATAATATTATTTATCATTATTATAATATTATTGTAATTTCCATTAAGAAAGTGTTGACTATTATTGTTATTTTTTTTCCCTGGTCTTTAGTATTCCCTTTTTTAGTTTGTCGCGTACCACGTTTGCTGCCGGCGTTGCCATCTTTTTATTTTTTTCTTCTTCTTCTGTTGTGTTGTGGTGTGCTGTGTCACGCCAAATTTATTCCCCCTACAAAAACCTCCCCCCATTTACTTCCGTGGTCATGTTTCCTCTTACGTCATTGACAGCGATCGATAGCACTTCGGCTTTGACTGCCCGTCGCTGGAAGGATACTTCTGAAGAAATCGATATTTTTTTTTTTTTTGTACAGGCGCGAAACAGGACAGTCGCGTGCCAGTTAAGGACCCCCGGCAACTTTGTGATTTTATTGGACGTAGCCCCGGAAGTAAATGGGGAAGAAATTTGGCGTGACAGCTGCAGCAGTGCCTGATGAATAATTGCCTGTTTCAAAGAGTGCTGCTCGTTTTTCGTATGTGGGTAACAACATTTAACTATGTATATATATATTTCCGAATTGGTTCAACCGCCACCCGCCCGAATCTATTTAAAATCTATTTTTTTCGTCATGCATCCGCCCGACCCGCGGATTATCCGCGGACGTCCGCGGTTGTGTCCGCAAACCGCGCATCTCTAGTGAGTAGTAATCAGTGATTTTGTCAAAGAAAAAAGTGAACGTTGTGATGCGTTTGTGAGATTAATGCGCCACCGTATGCTTAAAATGACCAATACATAAATATTACATATTGTTCTTAATTTGTATGTTACTACATTACATATTTACATTAATTGTGTATATAAAACCTTGATGGAGGTGTTTAGATGTTTTTGAGCACTTTATAGGCAGAATAAAATGACTACAATATTGGCTCCATTGTATGCAGACTTTTGCCCGCACTCATTTACTATTTAGAATGCATAACAAAACAGAAAAACATCCAGTGTGTGCTTGTTTTACATATTGATAGTGGATGATAGGCAACATTCGAAAAAAAAAGTGCAGTTCCCCTTTGAGTTGCAAACAAAAATTTGAGTTACAACCATCCCCGCCATTTTGGCGTAGCAATGAACCCTGTAAAATGTACCTAAAACATCCAGTCTTACTTGTTAGCATTAGCTTAGAGCTAGAGAAGGACATAACTTTGTTTTTCAAATCATGGAAAGGAAGAAAGAGAGTGTGAGGTGAGTGTGACGTTGATTTGAGATGCAAGTGTTTTGAGTTAAGAGCTCTATTACAGAAAATAACATTTTAAATTAAAAACATTCTCCAATTTTATTTCATTTTTTTAATTAAATGAAGCGAATACAATGATAAGTTCTGGAGGGGAAAAATTATAAAATGGACAACTATGTTCCCCAAATGCATCCAAACCTGTGTAAAGTGCAGCGGTGAGTAAGTATTACAATGAACAATGCAGTATAGCATTGCAACAGGATTGTGTGTCCCCCTTATCGTGCAGTCTATCTGCATGGGTCCATTACAGAGGCGGCACCTTCAGATGAGCCGTACGACACAGTCTACCTCTTCCACCAGCCATACACCTCTCGAGTGCATAAACAATGTCGAGTACTGCTCATTCAGCTCTTTCAGTGATAGGCACAAGTGTGATCAAAAAGAAAACCTCGCACAGATAGTGCTCTGAGAAAGAGCAGCCTTGGGATGTGTATAGTAAGAAAAAAAGACTACCGACTTTGTGACAGCTCACAGAAAGCATACTTAGTGGAGGTCAAACACATTGAAGAAGATAGAAAGAGGAGTAAAATGAGATAAATGAGCTTTGTGGGAACTGCCTGCCACTATTCAGCCAAATGAACACAATGTTTAATATACAATTTCCGCCCGAGTGAAGCCGAGTGAAGCTGGGATAGGCTTCAGCACCACCCTGCCACCCCGAGAGGGACAAGCGGTAACGATGGATTTTTCATTCATTATTTATTTATTTCAGGCAATGACATAAAAAAGTACAAAGTTGACAACACATAATAATATACATTAATATAGTACAAAAGGTAATGTATAGTATGTAATGCATGATTGTCCAGTTTTGCCTGAAAGGGAGTGGGAAGAAGATGATTTATTTAATCCCACCCCCAGTTCTCCATTCAGTGATTATTCACATGAGTTTCACTGTTACTTTGTTCAAGGATTATAATACAGATGTTGTATCATAGTGGTATTACCACACGTAACAATAATTATTACACTGTAACAATAATTTGTATCAACAATGTAGGAATAATGAATATACCAACATTGGTAATAAACAAAATGCCAACAATGGTAATAGACAACATAGCAATAATGGTAATAGACAACATAGCAATAATGGTAAGGAAACATTGAGCACATGTTAACACTTTGAGACAGAGTACAACAGCAGGTCAAATTAAAGACCCTCATCTCTATATTTGAACCAGACCCCGTGTTTGTATAATAGTTTAAATCGATTAATAGTTTGGCATTGCTTGTGTTGTAAGTCCAGTTTGTTCCATAGTTTTACTCCGCATACAGACACACAAAAACGTTTACGAGTGGTTTGAGCTCTCGGCAATGAGAAATATCCAAAGCCTCTCAAGTTATGAGCCTGCACTCGTCTTATAAAAAAACGTTGTAGATTAGGCGGCAATAATTTGTTAAATGCTTTATATAAGATTATTAATGTATTAGAGACAAGACAAGATGGCGCTGCTCCGTTCGGCTGCCTCTCCACGCTCTCGTCATAAGATTTGCGTATTTTGGTTAATTTGTGTAGTTTTTTTTGTTTGTTTTACTTCGACCTACGGCACAACAATTGTTTACGACAGACAGAATCTTTTGGACATAAATTCAAAAACAACTCACCAACTTCAACGAAGCTCGGACCTCTTGAAAGAACTGCCGGCAGAATTGAGACTCCATCTTAATGCCGGTAACAACAACAAAGGAAAATGGCGGACACACCATCGATACCGTGGCAGCCAAGGGGGAATAAGGAACCGCGTGAGAAGACGTGCGAGCCGGATGCCTCTCCCTTCTATCCTGCTCTCCAACGTCCAGTCAATTGAGAACAAGCTGGACAACATCAGGGCGAGGATTGAGTTCCAGCGGGACATCAGAGACTGTAACGTCCTGTGTTTCACTGAGACCTGGATCACACCGGAGGTTCCAGACCACGGCATCAGCCTGGAGCCCTTCTCCGTGTACCGGAGCGACAGGAACGAGTCGTTGGGAAAATCAAGAGGCGGAGGCGTGTGTTTTATGGTGAATAAACACTGGTGTGGACCGAGCAGTGTGGAGAAGATAGGGGAACACTGCTCACCGGACCTGGAGTTTCTCATCATCAAATGTCGCCCGTTCTACCTACCAAGGGAGCTAACATCAGAGACTCAGCATTCAGAATAACAGAACATGACGTGAGGAGAACTTTTAAGAGGGTGAATACCAGGAAAGCCACAGGGCCAGACGGCATCCCCGGATTCGTCCTAAAAGTCTGTGCTGACCAACTGGCACCGGTATTCACAGACATATTCAATCTGTCCCTTGAACAGTCCGTCATCCCCACCTCTCTGAAAAAATCCACCATTGTCCCTGTTCCAAAGAAATCTGCCCCTGTCTGCCTCAACGACTACCGCCCCGTAGCCCTCACCCCCATAGCCATGAAGTGCTTTGAGAAGTTAATCAAAGACCACATATGCTCCTACCTCCCCCCTACTATAGTGGGTCCTGGATTTCCTGACAGGCAGACCACAAGTGGTGAGAGCAGGGAACTGCACCTCATCACCCATCATCCTCAACACCGGTGCCCCCCAGGGCTGTGTTCTGAGTCCCCTCCTCTATTCACTCTACACACATGACTGTGTGGCTAAAAACACCACCAACTCCATTGTGAAATTTGCTGACGACACAGCTGTGGTGGGCCTGATCTCCGGTAACGATGAGACGGCCTACCTGAGTGAAGTGAAGAACCTGGCACTGTGGTGTCAGGAGAACCACCTCGCCCTGAAAGTCAGCAAGACCAAGGAGATCATAATGGATTTTAGGAGACGGGGGGCAAGGAACTACAATCCACTCAGCATAGACGAGACGCCGGTCGAGAGAGTGACCAACTTCAAATACCTCAGAGTGACAATATCAGAAGACCTGTCCTGGACCACACACATAGACAACGTGGTGAAAAAGGCACAACAGCGTCTCTACTTCCTCAGGAGACTCAGGAAGTTCAAGCTAAACCACAAGATCCTCATAAACTTCTACTCATGCACAACAGAGAGTGTCATGACTGGAAACATCACCTCCTGGTTTGGGAATAGCACCGCACACGACCGCAACAGACTGCAGAGAGTGGCCAGATCAGCTGAGTGCACTATCGGAGATGTGCTCCCAACCATCTGCAACATCTACACCAGGCGGTGTAGATCCAAGGCCAAGAGAATAGTGAGGGACTCTAGTCACCCAAGCAACTGCCTCTTCTCACTGCTGCAGTCAGGCAAGCGCTACCGGAGTCTCATGGCCAACACAGAGAGACTCAGGAGGAGCTTCTATCCCCAAGCCATCAGACTGCTCAACTGCACCGCTGATTAACACTTATCACAATTGCACAAAACCATACCATCAATACTTATTTTCTGTTCAGACCTGTTCAGACATTGCGATTTCCAAACGTCACTATCTTAGTTTTATTTATATTCAAAGATAATTTATTTGTGTCCATCCATTTTTTTACTATGTTTAGTTCTGTGTTTACTGTATTTATGAGCTCATTATAGTCATCACTACTGTAGAATATATTTGTGTCGTCTGCAAATAGTATACATTTCAGCACTTTGGATGTATTAAACATATCATTAATATACACATTTAACAGTTTTGGCCCCAACACGGACCCTTGGGGGACACCACAAGCAATGCCAAGAGTATCAGATAAAAATGTACCCATTTTTACAAACTGTACCCTCCCTGTTAAATAACTTTTTAACCAGTCACCAGCCAGCTCCCTAATTCCATATCTTTCCATTTTATCTAGTAGAATTGAATGATTAATGGTATCAAAGGCTTTCTTTAGATCAATAAAAATACCAACTTCATATCTTTTATGCTCCAGTGCATTAGTAATTTCTTCAATAGCTTCAGTTATCGCCATTGAGGTTGTTCGTTTGGACCTAAAGCCATACTGACCGTCATTGATTATATGATGCTTCTCAAGAAAAGACTCAAGTCGAGAGTTAAATAGTTTCTCTAAGATTTTTGAGCACTGAGGCAAAAGAGAGATTGGTCTGTAATTGGTGAAAGCGTGTTTGCTGTCACTTTTGAAGAGCGGAGTTACCTTAGCAATTTTCATTTGACTTGTAAAGGGGCCAGTCTGGAATGATAGGTTACATATGTAAGTGAAGGGTTTTACAATATTCAATATAACCTTTTGAACCAATATCATGTTGATATCATGACAGTCAGTAGAGCACTAACTTTTACAATTCCGCACAATGTTTATCACTTCCTGCTCATTTGTAGCTGAGAGGAAAAATGACGAAGAATTCTGTTCAATAGTTGATTTTGTAACTCCATTGTCTGGGATATCAACAGCCAACTTAGGACCAATATTTACAAAAAAACTATTGAACTTATTCACTACATTACTCATATTATAATCTTCACCGTTTTCATCAATAAAGTAATCAGGATATGTCAACTTTGAATATCCTTGTTTGATTAGACTATTCAAAACATCCCAAGTTCCTTTTATATTGTTTTTGTTATCATATAGGTTTTTTTTGATAATATAACCGTTTGCTTGTTCTTATAATATCAGTTAATTTATTTTTGTACTTCTTGTATCGTTGTTCGACTTCTTTTGTTTTTATTTTGATGAACTGTTTGTGGAGATTGTTTTTCTTTTTACAGGCATTAATTATCCCTTTTGTGATCCAAGGGCTATTTTTATGTTTTCCTTTAATAAAATATTCTTTCACAGGGCAATGTTTATTATGCAGGGAAGTAAAGATGTCTAAAAAATTACAATAAGCACTGTCCACAATTGGTTCTCTGTATACTGAAGTCCAATCCTGAACTGCTAAACTATTGTTTAGGGCACAGATTGTTAAACATTCAAATAATCCATCGACTTTGTTAAAACTTTAAATGTAACAAATTTATGAATGTACAATGCAACCCGTCCTCCTATTTTATTTATTCTGTTTATGTATCTTAATTCACAGTCATTCAGACTAAAATCCATACCTTTATCATTGTTGAACCAGGTTTTAGTAATTGCAATAATGGTAAATGGATGAGGAAATTATTTCAAGTAATCCTTGATAGCGTCAAAGTTAGTGTACATGCTTTGACTATTAAAATGTATTATTGATAGACTATCTTCTGATTTTACACTGTTTTCATATTGTTCACGGGTAAAATAATTACAGTTTTTAACAATCACAGAGAAAAAATTATTATCAGGGTCTATCTCCATATCAGTCTCTGTTGTGGCATGCTCTTGATACTCACACATGTCCAGTTCTTTTTGTTGATGATGTACAATCTTCTGTAACATGTCCATATCAATACTTGGTGTGTGTGGTCTGTGTTCTTGGTGTGGGTAGCATTGAGATGATGTAAAGGTCACAAAGCTACATTGATACCAAGTACTGCATCAATTTCAATACTTATCAAGATCTTCTATTTTCCTTATCACCAAGACTTTTGCTTCGTCCGGCGTCCCATTTAGTTTAATGAAGAGCTTACAGTTCGTTACTCAGGTTTGTTGAATCTTGTTTTGCCTTTTAGGTTGTCATAAGACCCTTGCGATGTCAGCATTTTTCTTGGTCAAGTGTTCATTTATGAAAACATCTGTACCTTCCAGTTTGTGTCCTTGTTTTAATAATGCGATTTTCTTTTTCCTGTTTGCGAATCTCATGATGACAGCTGGTGGTCTCTGGTTCCTCATGGGCAGTGGGTGACAAGCCTCGATGTGCTCCAGGTCCATCTCTAAAACGATGTGCTGGTTTTGCACAAGGTGATCGTCAAACTCGGCAGCCCCACCTCGAAAACAGTCAGTCAGACGCGCGCAAACTCCAAACAGGAAGTGACGTGTGAAACAGGAAGCGATCATCTTGAAAGGACGGATACTAAAGTATGGTGGCAGTAGCTTTTCCAAACACGTCTTTAATGGTGAACTACCAACATGAGAACGCTGTACAGCAAGTGCTTAAAGGCGCCTCTATATTGGGCACCAGAACTTTTTAAGCCACACCTCCACCTCGGCCTACTGATTGCAGTGGCCTGTCTTGGGGGCGGCCAGGGGTGGCATGTGCCACCCCTAAAATCTGACAGGCCACCCTTTGTGCCACCCCACTCAGAGGCGGAACGATTTGAAGAAATGTTTTTTCAAACTGTGGTATGTGTACCACTTGGGCTCTATCTAGTGGTACGCCAAAGATATGTTTAATTCAGGGGTCACTAAAGTAGGCCCGAGTATTTTCCCAAATTTACTTTTAAAACATGAATTGAGATTTTAAAGTGCCAAACGATCTGCAAAGTCCACAGCAAATAATCCCCATTTAAATAAGAAAATGTCATTTCAGTAGGCCTTTAAAAGTGTAGTTTAATTTTGAAAAAAAACAAAAAAAAACGCTGTTTTATCGTGCAAAGACTAATATTATGAAACACCTACGGATTAATTGTGTAGAAAAAAACATGCAAATGTTTATGATGACCCTTCATATTTAAGAATCTGAATTGAGAATTGTTAGGAACCTAAACTAAAACGATGAACCACAACCAGAATCGTTCAAACAATGCTTTGAGATAATGTGTATTGTGAATTGGTGCTACATAAATAATCCTGTCAGTAATAACTGACAATTATTATATTTGTAAACCCATACTTTTGGATACACAATCTCTGTCAAAGGTCTAGACCAAGGCTATTCAACTAAATACTTCTAGGGGCCACGTTTCCAGAAATGTAAGAACCTGGGTGCCGGACTTCTCTTTGCATTACTGAGAACCAGCATACTCTGTAGTAGACAACTGATTTTTGTCTATTTTGTCAGCGTTACTAAACTAGGTTTAAAAAATAGCCCTATGCAACAGGAGCACTCTGCTATTTTTAGGGACTTACTGCAAAAAGCTAGTCGGAGATCATCTATAGGAGTGGTTCTCAAACTTTTTTCAACAATTATCACCTCAGAAAACACTTGGCTCTCCAAGTACCACTATAATGACCAACATTAAAATACAGTAGCATAGTAGACCTAAGTATTCATTAAAAACATGGTAGAAGTTTTATTTAACAAGTGTATTTAATATTTTTGGCCATTGTAACATTACACACAGTTTGAACAGTAACAATATGTTTCATATTGGAAAATAAAACACTGCACTTAAATAATGAATCAAATTAAATTATTGGCACAATCTTTGGAGTACCACTACTAGATGAAGCACGCATACCACACAGTTTGAGAGTCATTGATCTACAATATATGACAGCAATGTGGTGTTATTAGGGAATATGTTAGTCTCGTCCAAGTTTTTTAACTGAATTCGTGGGTCGGTCTTGTGTCATTCCCAGGCTTGATTTGGCCACCTGTTGAATAGCCCTGGTCTCGACACACTTTCTCATTCATTAGCCTAAGCATGTATCTCCAAACTTACTGTTTTAAATTGAACTTGCAACTGTAAAGGAATTGGATGACATTATTTCAAATCAATAAAAAAATGGAGATGTACTGTTCCGTCATGTTGCAGCCTACTTTGAACTGGCATTAATTACGTGTATGGCTTTTGACTGAAGCCAACTGGTAAAAACAGCTCCTTCTAGAGGTAGGCGGAAAGTCAGGCAACTTCTTCCTCCAACCTACTTCCTCATTCTCTCACAGGCTGGAGCTTTCTATTTTCACTCCACATGCAAACAAACTGATGTTTCTGCGCACCTGGACGGAACACAACGTCCAAAGGTAGCTCAGTCTTTACCCGACGTGGCTAATGATCTGGCCCTCTGTTCTAGCTTTGCTGTGCTCTACTGCGGTGCTGTGACGTCAGGTTACCTAGCAACCCCTCTTCTGAATCGTCAGCAACATTTCAGTGGGATTTTCCCATGCATGTGAAACACAGAGCTCTGACAAAAACACAAGGCCACGTACAAATGTCATCATGCATCTTTCCACAGCAACAAAACAGGGTGGGCATTGTCATTGTTTTCTATTTCACGGAGCTTTTGACTCATCGTTTTTTTTTGTAAACAACTAAAGTGAGAAGTCCCCTCGTCCCTCAATAATATCAGTGAGGTGGCATTTAGGTTGAAAGCAGGTGCACAACCATAAACCACCACAGGAACAGGCTTCTTACATATTATATTTGGTGCAGGATGGAGAAAGCAGCAATTGACGTGCGGCTTGGAGGTGGGTGGTGGTGGTGATGGTGGGCAGAGAAATGGCGTCAGAGCCCACCTGTCAGGCGAGCTAAACGACACCATGGCAACGGCCTAATGCTGTGAGGGGATGAGTGACAGCCAGTGTGTCAGCCAGGAGAGCAGAGCAAAAGAGTCCCAGCAGCAGCCTGTCTGACACAGCACAGCCGGGCAGAACCTGCCGCCGCTGCTGCAATTGTTCCTAGCGATTGCTGACACAGCCACATTGTGGCACCTGCCAGAGGATGGGGGGTGGGGCCCAGACAGAAAATTGAGCAACAAAGTCATAATATTTACACCCCAAGGTCAGTGCATTTTGACTGAATAGGCTCTCTAATCAGTGGTTCAAGCTTTGAATTCAATAACACTTTCTTGATCTTTCTCAAAGACTTGACCGACACCAAACAGACCTTTTTACTGTAGATATCCATCAAAAGCAATATATAAAACCTCTGGCGTCGAGGTTGTACACCTTAGAAATTCCAAAACTATATTTGTACAACACTTTAGTTTGAATTGGCGCTATATAAGTAAAATTGTCCAGACATTTTGCAACCTCAGTATCTACTAAGACATTTTTTTATTGATTTACAGACACATAATTGACATTAATTGTCAAACATACAGTACATCAACTGCTTTTATGCTCCAACGAGTAAAATAAAGAATATTACAAATTTAAAATGATAATAAATAAAGTAAGAAACCACAGACAGATGTCAACATGAAACCACAGACAGCTGTATTCCTGAATGGCCTTAAAGAAGGGGTGTCAAACTAATTTTAGCTCACGGGCCGCATGGAGGAAAATCTATTACCACGTGGGCTGGACTGGCAAAATCATGACATGATAACTTAAAAATAAAGACAACTTTAGATAGTGTTCTTTGTTTTACTTTGGCCAAAAGTAGAACAAATGTACATATTACATATAATGGTGACATCCGCAACAGCCCCAACACATTAATTTAGCATCATTCAAATATTACATTTATAATATAAACAAGACAATTAGAAAAATTTTACCATAGCCGAAATCAAGGTAGCATAACTACAAACTTAACCAATGTGAACATGGTAGATTTAAGCATAAAATAAAATAGAACCAACAACAAAGGTAGAAACACACATTTTTACAATGCAGTTCAGTGTGTGAATCGCGCCATCAACCAATTGCAAGCGTTGCATGGAACTCGCTAACTACTACGAAGATGATAGTCATGTTGACTTAAGTCTTTGCATCTTACATTTCGTTATTTTATCCATTGAGTGGATAATTTACAATTACAGACGGTATTGTGCGTCGCTACAGCATCAGTCTGCCGCCATCTGCTGCCAGCCACAATAGGAGCAGCTGATTGCTTGCACCTGCGCTGATTTCTTCATTGCCGCGGAGTAGCGGCAGACAATCCAGAGGGCGCTTAAAGTCAGCTGACACGTCATCTTTAAACAGTGTCATGTGTGACGTGGGTTACACTTGAATTGCTATTGCGACATCTCGTGGACACATTTAGAACAGCAGTTTCTTTCATTAAAAAAGTGCAGCTCATCTTTTACTTAGCAAACTCATCTTGTGGGCTGCGGGCCGGATTAAACCTGCTTGCGGGCCTGATAGGGTCCAAGGGCTGTATGTTAGACCTCACTGCCTTAGAGAGATATAGAAACCCACACAAAAGGCTCATCAACCACCCACATTTAAATTGTGATTCAAGTTAATTTGGAGATCAGTTTCTCCTACATATCTCAGAAAGGCACCCCACAGTTCTTGAAACTTTGCAGAACAACCATTCAATGTCAGCCTAATCTTTTCCAGTTTGAGAAAATAAAGAACATCTTTAATCAATCAATCAATCACAGTTTACTTATATAGCTCTTAATCACAGATGTCTCAAAGGTGTGCACAAGCCACAATGACATCCACAGCTCAGATTCCACATCAGGGCAAGAAAAAAACTCAACCCAATAGGAACAACGAGAAACCTCGGAAGGGACCGCAGACTTGCATTGAATAAAGCTGTGTCTGGCACAAATGAAAGACTTATGAACTATACTTAAGATCTCTGTCCAACTATCCTCAGACAGACTCATACCCAAATCCCCCTCCCAAAGTGACTTAATTGAAGTCAAAGACTCAGGGAGCAAAATAAAAATGGTTACAGATATATGTAATTGAGCCTTTTAAAGTCAGAAGTGGTGTCAAAAACACATCTAAAACTGTCAGTCGGATCTGTAGATACGTGACGAAGTGGCGCAGTTGGTAGAGCGTACCAGCAACTTGAGGGTTCCTGGTTCAATCCCCAGCTTTTGCCATTCTAGTCACAGCAGTTGTGTCCTTTAACAAGACACTTCACCCTTGCTCCTGATGGGTCCTGGTTAGGGCCTTGCATGGCAGCACCCGCCATCAGTGTGTGAATTTGGAAATAGTGTCAAAGCGCTTTGAGTACCTTGAAGGTAGAAAAGTGCTATACAGGTATAACAAATTTAGATACCTAAAAAAATTTTGCTTAGGGAGTGAACATTTATTACACAGTTGCTGAAAAATAGCAAATGTGTTGTCAATGTATAAATCTTTAATGTTGTTGATCACTTAACCGCCTTAAAAAAGCACATTTTACAATGTTTAACTTCTGTTTCCACTGGCATTTGCTTGACACCAAAACCATTTAGGAATATTGAAGTGAATTACACAGTTTAAAATACCCTGTGTAATTCACATCAGTATATGGTGGAGACTATTCGACATTATTTCTATTTTTTATTTGCATCTTTTAAAAATTGTTTTCGTAAAATTGTTGAATTAGTGTTCTCCTGTTTTAGTGTTTTAGTTCCTATCCTGTGCTTTTATCTAGGTGGCTCTTTCGGTTTTGTTGGTGTTTTCCCGTGGCCGCATCACTTTTGTCCCGGAGCACTTCTACGCACCTGTTTTCTGTAAACAATCAGAACTATTTAAGTTTAGCCTTTTGCTACCTTTGTTGTCGGGACTTTGTTTGTGTGATGATCGTTTATGGACAGATTCTCTATCCTTTGTGGATTGCTGTCTTTGCTCCACATTCTTTGTAAGTCTTGCTGTTTCAACATTCTGTTTATTTTGTGCATAGCTTTCCCTATGCTTCGGTGCCTTCCAGCGGCACTCTTCTTTTGCTTGTTGGAGCTCCATTAAATACTTTTTACCTGCACACTGCCTCCTTGGCTATCTGCATCTTGGGAGCACACCATTTATCGCCGTCATGCGACCTGAACGTCACAAGATGGCACACTTCTTGCCAACAACCACATAAATATCCAAATTAGGGATGTTCCGAACAGAATTTTATGCAGCTGATTTCGATCATCCATATGTGAGATCGGCCAATAGCTCAATACTATTACAGATTCCGATTAGAGGTTGGGGGAAATCGATTTTTAAATGCATCGTAATTCGGACATGGGCAATATTAAAATCGATTAGTAAACGTCAGTAATCACTTATTTATTTATTGTATATAAAATATCGCAGACAGTTCTAAAATTTGGTTGACTGAAGCGAGCCATCTCACTGAGAGATCGAACCAGCTCCTTTATTTTAGGGCAAGTATAACCCATTTAACCCTTTTACTTATGTTCCAATTTTGCATACTTTTCCATTAATTTAATAAATGTAACGAGAATTAATTCAACTTGTTCTTATTACAAATGCACTGTTTTTAAAAGTTGCAAGTGATGAATGCTTATTTTGTGGAACAATATTTTTTTTAAAACTGCATCAGTATGCATCATTAATACATGCATTAATAATCAAATTTTAATCGAATCGTAACTCCTGAATCGAATCTAACATCGATCACATGTTTTACCTTAATTCAGTGTATTTATGCTGTTGAGAGAGTAACAATATCAACACAATATTTAAAGTAGTTCATTCTTCTCTTATTACATAAATGTTTTGAGCAAAATAAAGTCAATAATACACAATAACTAAACAAAAGCAAAAAGTACTATCTGCTACTCATTTAGTAATTAGGTTTTTCCCCTTAAAGTCCTCCTGTGTCCAGAGAATTATTCCCGAAATTTAAAAACATTAACAAAAACAACAACAAAATATTTTTAAATAATAAAAATCTAATAACAACCAAACACCTACCGTAATCACTCTAGTATTGATCATATACTGATACTACCCTTGATATCAACACTATCAATTTATAGATCGATTTGCCCTTTTCTGACTGTGACAATGCTGACACACCAATAGTTGTGGTTATACGATCCTCTCTCTTGACTCTTATTAATCTACTTGTTAATTTCCTGTTAATAACTGCTTACTTACTGCTGCAACTGGTTCCAGTTACATATTTTTCTTGGTGTTGTTAAAAGCTAGCTTAGCACTTAGCTTAGCTATGAGCATGCCTACACATGGCTTGCCCTCTAACAGTGACAACAATACTTGAAAATGATTCTTAAGATACTAAGAAATGCAGTTGATTTGACATAATGGAGGGGATTATTATTACTTTAGGGGAGCGGCTCCACACTGTGTATGGAGACACATAATTAACTGCTAGCCGCTTGTCAGTCAGAGGACTACAAATAAAAACAGTCTCAGTCAGAGGGGATTTGTGATCGACAATTAATCAACAATGGCAATCACATACTTTTTCACGAAAATCCGCCCAGTATCGGCACATCCCTATTCCAAACGTGACATCTTTGACTTAGAAATGGGCAACCTGGGAATGGTTACAATGTACCAGGGAGCAATAGCACACTGGACCGAAATCCTAATACTGCTTTCAAAGAGCTAGGACCGATTTTAAGGAGGAAATAATGATGCGCAGCCTTGTGGTTTGGTAAGAAGAGTTAAAAATAGTGCAGGCAGAGGGGCCAAGATAGGCAGTAGCCAGGTCACATGACCTTTGAAGGGCATGTAAACGGTTGATAGTCCCAGACAAAGGCCTGCCTCTCGCCCCTCCTCCATCATTGTTATCTCCTGTGGTCGCTGACCTCCTAAGCTTACAGTAGAAGTGGAAGGCTCTTGTTTACACGTGTATAACTGAGTGAGAATGTATTTTACAGGGTACAATATATCCATTTCTCATAGACCTGCCTGCTCATTTAAACAGACAAATGTATGAGGATGGTCAGCCCTATTGAATAGTGCAAATGAGAATATTAATCCCATGAGTTGGCAAAGCCATACATCCCATGCACATTTATAAGACAAGGCATCCTGGGTGGCTTTAAGAATAGATCAAAACCAGCCTACACAGTTCCATTCTCCTTAGTTCTACTCCTTTAACACACACTCAAACTGAGGGACGTAACGGAAATAGAGAACAAGGTCAGTGTTGCTGCAATCACCTAAGTTGTGCTTCCTCTGTACTCACATGTGAGCCACAATCGCTATTGTCTTCTCCTCAGCCATGCACGCACGCAGCAGTTGTCATGCCATAAGCAGCAGCACTGCCGATAGGCTTTGATTCTCCCCTCCCCTTTCCTCCATGCTCGCCCCTCCTGCACAGCCTCTTTGCGCGTCATTTGATTTTCTTATTTAACAACCAACCCTGAAAATGCGTAGGAAGAGAAGCTGTCTAAATATAGCTGCAGCCAAAACAGCTCACACTACATGCGCACAGCAAACGCTATCTCCCGCACGGCCAGGAGAAAAACACAGTGACGCCATGTTGGCTGATGATCACTGCCACAAAAGAAACATGACAAAAAAAGAGAAGTTAGTGAATTTATTTTGTAAAACAGTCCAAGAAAAATAATCATTGGTCCTTGGTGCATATAGTCAAGGATCATGTAAGACCTGCTTTAAAAACAACAGACCGGCTTCAAAGGCCGTCCAAAGTGGACATGATGACGGCAAAATCAGAGATCTATACAGAAGTGGAGTTAAAGAAGCCCGTAGGTGGCACGAGAGGCAGACAGAGGCCAGACTGAGTGGGATTAACATGTGTGCAGTGAAGTAGCATTTAGCACTCCATGTGGAGAGCCCGCTATCATTATCCTCTCACCGGCAAGGCAGAACAACACACAGTTCAAGTGGAATAAAAAAGCTGTCTCAATGAGCATGTAAAGTGAATTGGAGCCGCTCTTGATTACACTGCAGTGCAATATTGGAACCAGGCCGATTTGTGCCACCCGTGTGGCGACGACGTTGACCTCACTGTCCACTCAGGGGAATTCAAACTGAAGCAGTGAGGGCATCTGTCAAAAATAACAACTTCTGCTAGTGAACAGTTTATCTGATCACTCAATACAAAAAGTGTAATTAGCAGGAGATTTTCAAGCTTGACACACCAGACCAGATCCACGAAATTAGGTGGGCTACAGACAAAAACTTCCAGAAAACAGCTGCAAGGTCACAAACCAACACGATGATAAGAGAAGGACATTGCTTTGTTAGCATTGTTTTTAACAGTGGTCTTCCTAGACCACAGAGGACTGAACATTTTCTTCTTCTTAATTAGTTTGACAGCAGGTAATAGTTGAAAATGTGCATGACAGGCACCTACGTAACAATGTTAAGCTGAACAAGCGTTTTTCGTGTCATTCTTGCCAATTCCAGGTCCTATATGGTAGTCAGAGTGTCCCAATTTGTCAGATTATATTCTCAGCCATCTACTTTCCGGGTGAGAAGCACGATTTATGATGTACGATAAATGTACAGGGAGTAGGCAAGCAAGGTAACAGCAGACCACTTGGAAGTGATTACGTCACAGCTATAAAAAGTTTGTTTGCGTTAGCGCTTAAAATAACAATATCACTAATACCTGGTTAATATTCAAGTAACGAAATGTAAATTGAATACTGTTGGCGCTTTTTGAATGTTTTTTTTATCGGATTATAATGGGAGGAATAGTGGAGCTCCCATTGGCGCTGCTGTAAGCGGACTTTTATTTACGTTTACTTATTACTTAGAATGCATTTAAAAAAATCCATCCCTTGTCATGACGTTCATAATGATTGTTAACAATACGCAAAATTCCCAAAAAGTGCAGTAGACTTAGTTGGTTCATATATTGTGAGCACCAACATACCCTTGTTTTTGCAGCACAAATATTCAGTCGTGTTAAATCTAATGTAAAAACACTGCTGAATATGGAATTATAATGTTGATCATTAGGACTCTGAAGCTGATACTTAAAGGGGAACTATGATGTCATGATGTCATCTATTTTGTCTTTTCTGACTGTTAAAATGTTGGATACTCGTGTTTAACAATGCCAAAGCATCAAATCCTAAGGTTTATGCATTTTGGCGTGAGCTTGCACACAGTTTTGGATGCTTCTGTTTGAGGGGTTTTGCAGTCGGCTACGTTGTGATATCACAGCAAAGTGGAAGCACTTATTTCGACATAAAGTCAACCTCTCCGCTTCAGGCTATGAGGAAACACAAAAAAGGTTAGATAAAGTATTATTTTCATTTAATCGTTGCATGCACATAATAATAAGGCTGCAGCTAACGATTATTTTTCTATCGATTAATCTATAGATTATTTTTCGATTAATCAGTTAATCTATATATTATTTTTTTCGATTAATCTATAGATTATTTTTCCTTTTACCGATTATTTTTTTATTAAAAATGAAGATGAAAAAAAAATGTAGGCCCGTTTTTTCAAAAGGCACGACTTTTATTTACAAAAAAAAAAGAAGTATGGCCACTCAGTCAACATTGACAACAACATGACTAAATATTCTGTAACAATGTAAACATTTAAAACTTTTAACATTTAACAAAATTAAAAGTAGCTTATTTGCTTTTTAATGTGCAAATATAAAAGTCAACATCCAGTGCAAATCTTAATATTCTGCAATAGTATAAGCATTTCAAAAGTAGAAGTATTGCTTATTTTGCTTTAAAATGTGCAAAAATAAAGATAAACATCCAATACAAAAAAGTGCAAAACGAAATATTCTGTAACAACAGTGTAAACATTTCAACAAAAGTGAGAGTATTGCTTATTTGCTAAAATGTGCAAAAATAAAGATAAACATCCAATACAAAAAAGTGCCAATCTAAATATTCTCGAGCACTGTAAACATTAAGTATTGCTTTTAAAATGTGCAAAATAAACATCCAGTCCAACACAGTACACAATAACCAATTCTACTCATTCCAGTGAGTGACTAACAGTTGTAATGAAGAAAGGTTAGCATGTGTACATGTTTGGTTCTTTTCTTGTTTACAATATTCCCAGCAGCTGAAAATAGGCGCTCAGAAGGGGTCGATGTGGCTGGAACTGAGAGCTAATTAGCCTTCACCTCAAGCCAGGACTGCGAGTGAGCTGAGCTGCAGTTTATATTTCTAGGAGGTCAACGGGCTCATAGTGATGTTACTAGTAGTTGACTGGCAGGTGTTTATTATCATTTGGGGAGAGTCCGCTGCCTGATGCTCACCTGCTAAACACCTATCTGCTCCACGCTGAAGCGCTGACTACATGCGCTCTGAATACGCACTGCTGATTGGCTGATAATGCTTCGTGTGTACCAATCAGATGATTGTGTGGGTGGGACAATGCTGCGTGTGTACCAATCAGATGGTTGTATGGGTGGGACAATGCTGCGTGCTGAGACAGAGGCAGAGGAGCGAAGCAGCTTGTTAAGACTTTAGCAGCTAAAGTTAGCTTTAGCTTAGAAACTCGTTCGGTACACCCCCGTGCCGAACCGAAAGCCCCGTACCGAAACGGTTCAATACAAAACACGTACCGTTACACCCCTAGCAGATACAAATGACACATTCATGTTTTTGTGTAATGATGACAACGTATGCTCGCGCGGACGATTGACTAGTTGATGGTTTTCTTTTCAAATGTTCGTTCATAGCCGTTGTGCTGCTATGATAGGCCATTTCCGCTCGACACAGTGTGCATACAACAACATTATTAGGCCGTTTATTGAAATACTCCCACACTTTTGACCACTTTTTGGCCTGCTTTTCCCCCCTCGCTCGCACCGCTCGCATCGTCTGCTTTGATCGTCTGCTTTGCGGTCCGCCATGACGGTAGTGTGACGTAAATATGCGACGCGTCGACGCACAAAAACGGCGTCGACGTATTTACGTAACCGATGACGTCGACTACGTCGACGCGTCGTTTCAGTCTTTCATAATAACATCGACGTGCAACATGCAGTGACCTAATTTTTTTTGCACTCTGTGAATCGATAGGCGAGGGCCTATTATTTTGACCGGGTGAATGTAAATAATGCTCATTAAGTTTATTTTCGACAGTGTCTTGAAAAAAAAAAAAACGGTGACGACTTCAAGATTTATGTACATTTTCAAAAAATATTTATTATACTTTTGGAGAAGGTGGGGTGTGGTTTCATTTTAAAACCGGGAACATCTTCAGAATTTAA
>NC_084735.1:37753370-37833370 GCF_033978785.1 Entelurus aequoreus
CAAGAACATACAGCCATGGAAGCACATTCAATCGATCTATTAAGCAGACGTAACACAAACCAGTGAAAGATTCAAAAGAGCTGCCTTCAGAGTTGACAAACTGTCGTTGCTAGCCTGCTAAGCTAACAAAAACAGCTCAAGCTGAGACTACTGAGCGACGACTCGCTGTCGTCACACGTCACTAGGCAACAGGCACCACCTTTTAAAAGGCACACACAGACGCACACAGACGCACACACTGCTGTCATATATATCAATCTATATGAAACTTATAGGCCTACTGAAACCCACTACTACCAACCACGTAGTCTGATAGTTTATATATCAATGATGAAATCTTAACATTGCAACACATGCCAATACGGCCGGGTTAACTTATAAAGTGCAATTTTAAAATTCCCGCCACACTTCCGGTTGAAAAACTCCTTTGGATATGATTTATGCGCGTGACGTCACAAAAGCAACGGAAGTGGTTGGACCCCATCGGACCCGATAGAAAAGCCTCTTGTTTTCTTCGACAAAATTCCACATTATTCTGGACATCTGTGTTGGTGAATCTTTTGCAATTTGTTTAATGAACAATGGAGACTGCAAAGAAAAACGTTGTACGTGGGATCGATCGGTGTCTTAGCGGCTAAGTACAATACTATAATATCTGTGATATTTGCATTAGTGTACCGTCTTTAAGGGTTTGGGGAACGCGCATGCGCGAGTGAGTTGGCGGAGAACTTGTGTGTGTGAGCGTGAGTTTTGGCTAACAGCAGCTGGTTTATGTGTGTGCGTTACTTTTTGAACTACAACCAGTTACCGCTTGTTAATAAAGCGATTGAGCAGCGCTTCCTCGTCTGTGTGACTCCTTCTCCATTGCAGGGCATTACAATACTTACAGCAACACAACAAGGACTACTTACTACGCCTAGCCGATGCTTGCCGCCAAACCCACGGATGAAGTCCTTCGTCGTGCCGTTGATCGCTGGAATGCAGGTGAGCACGGCTGTTGATGGGTTTCTATCTTCATTTGAGAACGATGCTACGCGCTAGCTCAGTAGCTAAGTGTGTCACCGATGTATTGTCTTGGAGATAAGTCACTTTAAATGTCCATTTCGCGTGCTCGACTCTCATTTTCAAGAGGATATAGTATCCGAGGTGGTTTAAAATACAAATCCGTGATTCACAATAGAAAAAGGAGAGAGTACATAGTTCTGTGAGGTCTGGTTGCTAAGTTAGCTTCAATGGCGTCGTTAGCACAGCATTGTTAACCTTCGCCAGCCTGGAAATCATTAACCGTGTATTTACATGTCCACGGTTTAATAGTATTGTTGATTTTCTATCTATCCTTCCAGTCAGAGGTTTATTTATTTTGTTTCTATCTTCATTTGAGAACGATGCTATCGCGCTAGCTCAGTAGCTAAGTGTGTCACCGATGTATTGTCTTGGAGATAAAAGTCACTTTAAATGTCCATTTCGCGTGCTCGACTCTCATTTTCAAGAGGATATAGTATCCGAGGTGGTTTAAAATACAAATCCGTGATTCACAATAGAAAAAGGAGAGAGTACATAGTTCTGTGAGGTCTGGTTGCTAAGTTAGCTTCAATGGCGTCGTTAGCACAGCATTGTTAACCTTCGCCAGCCTGGAAATCATTAACCGTGTATTTACATGTCCATGGTTTAATAGTATTGTTGATTTTCTATCTATCCTTCCAGTCAGAGGTTTATTTATTTTGTTTCTATCTTCATTTGAGAACGATGCTATCGCGCTAGCTCAGTAGCTAAGTGTGTCACCGATGTATTGTCTTGGAGATAAAAGTCACTTTAAATGTCCATTTCACGTGCTCGACTCTCATTTTCAAGAGGATATAGTATCCGAGGTGGTTTAAAATACAAATCCGTGATCCACAATATAAAAAGGAGAGTGTGGAATCCAATGAGCCAGCTTGTACCTAAGTTACGGTCAGAGCGAAAAAAGATACGTCCATCACTGCCTCTCAAGTCGTTCACTGTAACGTTCCTCATCTACGAATCTTTCATCCTCGCTCAAATTAATGGGGTAATCATCACTTTCTCGGTCCGAATCTCTCTCGCTCCATTGTAAACAATGGGGAATTGTGAGGAATACTAGCTCCTGTGACGTCACGCTACTTCCGGTACAGGCAAGGCTTTTTTTTATCAGCGAGCAAAAGTTGCGAACTTTATCGTCGATTTTCTCTACTAAATCCTTTCAGCAAAAATATGGTAATATCGCGAAATGATCAAGTATGACACATAGAATGGATCTGCTATTCCCGTTTAAATAAAAAAAAATCATTTCAGTAGGCCTTTATCT
This sequence comes from Entelurus aequoreus, assembly GCF_033978785.1. Lineage (NCBI taxonomy): Eukaryota > Metazoa > Chordata > Actinopteri > Syngnathiformes > Syngnathidae > Entelurus > Entelurus aequoreus. The sequence continues at coordinate 37,755,694 of NC_084735.1, forward strand.
CAACTGCATTATGCCATATATTTGAAGTAACACATTAAGTAATGTCCCTAGTAATTAATTACATTTATTAAAGAACAATTATGTTAGTAATTCAATTACATTTTTATAAAGTGAGGAGTAACTGTAATTAAAGACCTTTTAAAAGTAATTTTCAGAACACCGGCTGTCACACAGCATCATGAAGCAGTTGGTAGGTTGGTGTTCCTGGCTAATATATGTGTGTATGTCCTATAATAATGTTTACGTATAAAAACACCATTGTTAAAGTTAAATTATTTTCATGTTGCTGTTTACGTTTAAACATGTCCTCTTAAACCAGAGAACTTTATTTCACATTTTGTTATTTTGTTAGCTGAAGAATTGAGCATAGCTAAATGTTTTTTCAAAAGCGATTTGAGATTATATTTAACTTTTCTTAAATTATTTTCAAGGATTTTTCTTTTTTCTTATTTCAAAACACCTCTTTAGTTAGGACCCTATTATGCACAACATACTTTTCTTACTTGTTGGTAGGGATGATGCTCGAACCCGGTTTTCCCGGTTGTTCGATAAGAAAAGAACCGAGTCCTCTGACTCGAATCCCTTTTTGAGAACCGGTACCCGTTATCGAGACCACTATAGTAAAGAAAAAGAGTTGGTTCTTTATTCGAATCCCTGGGAACAAATCTCGTCCCGACGAGAAATGCCCCTTGAGACATCACAAGAAATGACGTCACATAGCGCAGTCATTTGTCATGGTGGGGTGCAGTGTGCTGCGGTTTGTTCCCGGGACGCAAAACTGACGGCTCCGGGCGAAAGCGTGCAGGTAGGAGATTATTTATTTCTCATAAATCATACACATTACAACAGACAGGAACGAAACAAAAGGAAAGCGTGCCGTTCGCACGAGAAGCTAAAGCAAAAACTTACTTAGCACAGGAATACTAGAAGCTAAGGTAACTTTAGCACAGGAATCATGAGCTCGAAAAGCAGAATGCCAACGTAACTGTTGCAAATGCAAACAATGAAGCCACGACGAGTGACCGGAAAAGGCAGGCTTAAATAGAGTCTCTGATGAGCAACAGGTGCGCGTACAAGGCAGGTGAAAATCATAAGTAACCATAGTGACTAAAACAAACCCCGGAAGTGCACAAAACAACTAAGGAAGTCCAAAACTAACAGAACATAACTAAACAAAACATGATCCGACCACATCATAATACATCATAGTTTCATATCATTTCACTTTACAGGAGTAGGAAGAAGTAAAGCTTATTTAATCCTACCCCTTTCCCACTTCGTAGCGTTTACAAATATATACATCATTTACTGACCTTTTTATAATAAAATATCTGTGAATTAGTATATACAACAGTTTTGTAATATGTAATTAATTAATTCAGTCATTATTAATATACTGAGATGAAGAATATCTTATTTCCAATGAGGTTGAAAGTATTTCTCATAATTCTTCTTTGTACTTTGTAAGCACTATTCATTTGAACAACCTCTTAAACTGGATCATATAAGTACAATGTTTAACTTTTTGACTTCATCCATTCCATCATTTAATTCCACATCATTTTAGCTGTTTGCAATTTTACCAAATCATCGAACTTTAATATTTTTGACTCAATAAATAAAGTGTTTGTATGTTCTCTATATCCAACATTATGTATCAGTCTAATTGATCTTTTTTGTAACACGGTTAACGAATGTAGCGCACATTTGTAGTTATTTCCCCACATTTCTGCACAATAACTCAGATATGGTAATACTATAGTAGCGAGCAGTAGAGAATGTGAAGTGATTTGTTAAACCAAATATTGTGTTTTTTTCCATATACAACAACCTATCTGGACTCGATAAGAGAATCGATAAGGAATCGGTTCGATAAGAGGATTCAATAATAGGCTCGAACTCGATAATTTCTTATCAAACATCATCCCTACTTGTTGGTACCTGTTTTTGTTTATTTGGGATCCCCATCCGTTCCGAAAATTAAAAATGGTGGAGATATTGAGTTATGCCCGAATATTTCTATTTATGGGTTAGTTTATGAGCCGAACTATATCGGGATATGATTTGCTCGTGTTAGCGACATTGCCAGCACAGTTTAGGGATGTTCTCTGTGTTTAATTAAGTGTTACAGTAGGCCTTATGATAGAATTGTGTTTATATGTAAGAGTGCACATGTACGTTGTTTGAGTGTTAATAATGAAATTGTGATATTTAATACATTTCATATTGCTACAAAAAAATGTTTTTGCTACTAATTTTTTTCATTTAGTAGAACCAGTGCTACTAGTAAAAAAGCTAAGTGTACAGCCCTGTTACTGCAGTGTGACAGGCACCTTTACAAAATCTTTCTGTGTAAATAACTTATTTCACAACGTATATATCTGCCACGTATAGTCCGGTGCGGCTAATATTTGGAGAAATATTTGATTTCTCCTTAAATTTAGTGGGTGCAGCTTTGCTCTATAGTTCGGAAAATACAGTATTTTGACATACGATAAGTTGCGAGAATTAATTTGAGTTACGAGTCTGTTAAGTGACTGAAGCAGGAATGAGATTCCGTAGAAGGCTGTTCTCCAAGGTAAATGCTGTACCATATTACTTTACTTTATATTTTATGCTTTATACTTTATGTTGTAGTTTTTACTACAGTCCATTATATTGTATTGTTTTTCATAAAATATTTCTTGGGGTGGAAAGATTCACAAAATCCACGGTTCGGATCTTATTACAGTTTTGTGACGCGATTTTGGGTTTGGTGTACATTGTTGTTCTTTTTAATATCCCAGGATACCATATATATCTCAATAATTCACCATTAGTTACTATTTAACAGTTGCGGTTCTTACAAAAATATCTTAAAAATGTCTCCAAAAGCTCTAACCATTGAATTGAATGCAAAAATCCTTACATTTATTGCTACAATACATACATACATACATCAAACTATAGTATTAGAATCTGCCAAGTTATCATTAACTTAGCAACAAAGATGTTACACTCCCTGGCATTGGTGAACATAAAGTACCGTACTTTCCGCACTATAAGGCGCACCTAAAAACCTCCAATTTTGTCAAAAGCTGACAGTGCGCCTTATAATCCGGTGCGCCTTATATATGGACCAATATTGAGCCTCCAACAGGTAAAAGTTTCAATCAATCAATCGCAACTACGGTAAGCAGCCGCCAACTTAATTTTCCCCCGTAGAAGAAGAAGAACCGCGCGGTGCATGCTGGGATATATGACTGCGCGAGGCGTGCTTTTCATTTCCATTTGTTTGCTTATGTAAAGACCACAAAATGGTTCCTATTAAGAGACACGCTTACGACGCAGAGTTTAAATTTAAGACGATCAGTCACGCAGTAGAACACGGGAATAGAGCAGCAGCGACACTGACTCCATTAATGACGACTTCGACGAGACGGAGCCGGCATGTTGGATGCCGTATCCGCCCAACTGTTTAATTCGGACACTGAAGAACAAAAATTTGAGGGATTCGTGGATGAGGAATAACTTCATAAAGTGAGCTTTACATGTTTATTTGTGTGTTGTGTTGTGTGACATTAACGTTTGAGCAACGTTGAGTTATTGATATATTGTTATTGCTCTGCACTATTTCGAGTGTTACTATATTGTGATTGCACTAACGTTTGATTTACCGTAACAGTATCACTGTTTTTTACGTGTTTACTGAATCAGGGAAAAGTTCCCCTCCACTATGTGATATAAATGTTGCCCTACATGTTATACCTTGCTGTTGTTAAAAGATAAACAAAACACACCACGTCACTGACTTTACCTCAGGGAAAATAATAAAACAGCTCTTTATTCATTTTGGGAGTGAACAGAGTTGTCAGAACGCTGGTTTGTAATCTATTAATAAAGTTTGACTGACCTATCTGACTGTTTTGTTGACATTCCCTTTAGCGCAGCTCCATCTAATGGATGCATAACGTAATCCCAGCCTCTACTGTAGCATCTATTCTATGCGCCTTATAATGCGGTGCGCTTTATATATGAACAAAGTTTTAAAATATACCATTCATTGAAGGTGCGCCTTATAATCCGGTGCGCCTTATAGTGCGGAAAATACGGTAGTCAAAAAAATTTGTTAAAAAGCATATCACCTGACACGTGAATGTCACATACAATCTTTTTCATTAACCTATGATGTTTCATTATCTAAAAGATTGTTTTTCTTTTAAAAAGTCATATTACATGTTAAAATGTTGGTGTTTGTATAATTGAGCTTATAAATTGAGGTACTACTGTAATTACAGGTGAAACAATTATTAATTATTCGAAGCATCACGAATGGAACGTGGACGATTCTGAATAGATGGACAAATAATATAATAATTAAAGATTAGGGGTGTAACGATTTATCGACAGATCGATTTATATTTCTACGATTTAAATATATCGATCTGTGCTCTACTTGTTGGCCTTCTAGAAGATACTGTATATGTCAATCTAACATTGTTATAAAAGGTAATTAATCAATTGTATCAATACTAGAAAAGAAAACATTGGCTTTAAGAATGGCACATTTATATAAACTTTTAAATAAATAAAAATGTCAAACGTTACACGAGTCTATCGCCCGTCTGTGATGTCATTGCCACGCACCATCAAAACACTTTGGTAGATGCCGGAAGAAATGCAGGCGAATTAAATGTTAACAAGACGCCTTGAATACGGATGCGTCTGATGTTGCCGTGGGTGCAGTGGTCGAACAGCAAGCGGCGGATATGTGGCATCCCCTAGTGTTATTCTGTCGCAAACTGCGAGATAACAAGCAGAAGTATAGCGTTTGTGACCATGAGTTGTTGGCACTAAATCTTGCCACACGCCACTTTAGTATCAATCAATCAATCAATCAATGTTTATTTATATAGCCCTAAATCACAAGTGTCTCAAAGGGCTGTACAAGCCACAACGACATCCTCGGTACAGAGCCCACATACGGGCAAGGAAAAACTCACCCCAGTGGGACGTCGGTGAATGACTATGAGAAACCTTGGAGAGGACCGCATATGTGGGTAACCCCCCCCCTTTAGGGGAGACCGAAAGCAACGGATGTCGAGTGGGTCTGACATAACATTGTGAAAGTCACTGAACGACACTGCAGCAGTATCCTGCTGCAGTGTCGTTCTTTCACGGCTTTCATTAACCACAAACCCCTGACATTTATCATGTCGAAGGTCACAGAGCCTTGGTCAGGCCATCAGCAGCGTCACTTGGCAGCCATCTCTAAGTTCCCTACAGACATTCAGCATGCTCGAGTATATGGTGATGCAGGATGGTGGTCCCACTCTCCTCTGCGATGTTTCCACTGGCCATCCTCCAGCCTGTAGCCCCAGTGGACAGGCTTCTGTCAAACTGGTTTGTATGGCCTGGATGTCAGGGAGTGGGCAGTCACATGCATGGCATGTCAGAACACCAAGGTCCACCAGCACACTACGGCTCAATTCAAATAGCCCTCCTCCGTCCTGGTTTTTGCCTCCTTCCTTTGTTTTGCGCGTTTATGTCAATCAAGAGGCGTTGGAATTATCTGCCAGGTACTAGGCTCCATTTAGCCTTTCTCAAACAAAAAATGTCCTATGCTTGTGTTGTTTGACTGGACAAATCGTTAAAATCGCGAAAAGGATGAAAGTTTCTTCCGAGTTCCTACAGAGGTAATCAAAAAGGGAGGAAGAGTGCAAGATTTTACGAAACAACAACGAGAAAAGCATGCAGCTCACACTACAGTCCAAGGGAGCAGAGTCGAAGAATGCATGATTTTGCTGTGATCACTTCATTAAAGGTTTGTTTGATATACTTTAAACGTTTTTCATTTACCATTTAAGTATCATCTTGATATTATTTGTATACCTAAACACATGTTTGCTACAAGTGTTTCGAAAAGCACCGACTCGGCGTGTCTAAATAAAAGAAAGCAAATGTGAGTTAAAGAGTTACATTTTTACCAAAGGCAGCAATCATAATTGAAGCTTTCAGCACATACACAACGTTAACATCTATAGTTATATTTTGATAAAAACGAGGAAAAACACACTACTCGTAAACGGTGCGTACAACAACAGCAACAAATATGTTTGTTTAGACGCAAAGTTAAAGGCCTACTGAAATGATTTTTTTTTATTTAAACGGGAATAGCAGATCCATTCTATGTGTCATACTTGATCATTTCGCGATATTGCCATATTTTTGCTGAAAGGATTTAGTAGAGAAAATCGACGATAAAGTTCGCAACTTTTGCTCGCTGATAAAAAAAAGCCTTGTCTGTACCGGAAGTAGCGTGACGTCACAGGAGCTAGGATTCCTCACAATTCCCCGTTGTTTACAATGGAGCGAGAGAGATTCGGACCGAGAAAGTGATGATTACCCCATTAATTTGAGCGAGGATGAAAGATTCGTAGATGAGGAACGTAGTGAATGACTTGAGAGGCAGTGATGGACGTATCTTTTTTCGCTCTGACCGTAACTTAGGTACAAGCTGGCTCATTGGATTCCACACTCTCCTTTTTCTATTGGAAATCACAAATTTGTATTTTAAACCACCTCGGATACTATATCCTCTTGAAAATGAGAGTCGAGAACGCGAAATGGACATTCAGTGCCTTTTATCTCCACGACAATACATCGGCGAAATGTTTTAGCTACGAGCTAACGTGATAGCATCTTGCTTTAACTGCATATAGAAACAAAAGAAATAAACCCCTGACTGGAAGGATAGATAGAAAATCAACAATACTATTAAACCGTGGACATGTAAATACACGGTTAATGCTTTCCAGGCTGGCGAAGGTTAACAATGCTGTGCTAACGACGCCATTGAAGCTAACTTAGCAACCGGACTGCACAGAGTTATGCTAAAAACATTAGCTCTCCACCTACGCCAGCCAGCCCTCATTTGCTCATCAACACCCGTGCTCACCTGCGTTCCAGCGATCGGCAGAAGGACGAAGGACTTCACCCGATGCGTTTGGCGGCCCGGAGACGTAGGAAGTCAAGGTGAGGTCGGCGGCTAGCGCGGCTAGCGCAGCTAGCGCGGCTAGCGCGGCTAGCGCGGCTAGCGCGGCTAGCGCTCCAACAAAGTCCTCCTGGTTGTGTTGCTAGACTGATCCCACCTACAACTGTCTTCTTTGCAGCCTTCATTGTTCATTAAAAAAATTGCAAAAGATGTCCGGAATACTGTGGAATTATGAAATGAAAACAGAGCTTTTTGTATAGGATTCTACGGGGTACCATAACTTCCATTACTCTGACTTCGTCACGCGCATACGTCATCATACCGCGACGTTTCAGCCGGATATTTCCCGGGAAATTTAAAATGTCACTTTATAAGTTAACCCGGCCGTATTGGCATGTGTTGCAATGTTAAGATTTCATCATTGATATATAAACTATCAGACTGCGTGGTCGGTAGTAGTGGCTTTCAGTAGGCCTTTAAATCATGAAACGCAACCTTACCCGAGCAAGAACGATGTATACTTATCCGGGAGAGTCTTGATACTAATTTTCTTGACCCAGCCATACACAAAGAAGTTGTAGACCTCCATGCTTTTCCAAATATCCATCAGTTTTGTTGTGTAGTATGGCTTTTGGAGCACAATAGTTCGATATGTCTGAGAACACGACCGACGTATAAGACTTGATATCGCTCAACTAATAATTTTTTAATAAAGTATAGGGGTCTGTTCCATTGCATAGTTAAATTTTTTTGCTCGTACCTGTTTTTTGCAGGATGATTTAAGACTCCTTTGTACTCCAATAATTTGCGTGCTGCTTGCTGTACAACAGCCATCTTAGCTTGGTTGACCACCACTGGTTTTCACTTCCGGGAAGAAGTCACATGTCTGAATACAAGCAATTCCTTCTTCTAATGTTTTGCAGTCTTGTACCGTAATAAGGACCTAAGAGAAACAGCAATCTTGTGTTTCCTGCATTTGCCACTCCTCTTCATAATTCAGCCTACAGTGTTGTTTGCACTTTATTCAAATAAGATGAGAATGCATTGGCCATTAATCGTTGTTTACTTGCTTGTGTGTATCCAAGCACTTAACAACATGTTTGCAAACTATGGCATTATTATTGAGGACATGTAGCAAGCATAGGGAGTTAAAACACATTTTTAGAAAAAAAAAAGATGTATAATGTATTAGAGACAATAACATATTCACAATAAAATACAAGAGGGCTCCTCTGGAGACAATGCTCAAATTCAGTTTGTCATCCACAGGCATTTGAAAACATGAAAATACAAAGAGAGCTCAAAATAAGAATAAATTAAAGTAGTGGCAAGATGGCAAGAAGTGGTGTCAAAACAGTCAGTGCTGGTATAGAGAAAGGAAGTAAGAGTGCAGACAGCTCCGCCCTGCTAACTCCACTTTAGAATACAACTTCTCCAAGACCACCTGAGCACTTGTCTTGAAAGCTGAATGTTACAACACAAACTGATCAATAATCAGCGTGAAGCACAAACTATAACAAACTGCTTAAGAGAAAAGTGGATGATGACTATTTACGGAGGGTCACATATATCAATCAAAAAGCAAATTGATTCATAAAACAAAATCAAATCCAACTCACACTGGCAATATTAAAGATAGGCTGAATTTTGTAAGCAAAATTCCTATATTATTCACTAAGGAAAATAATAGAACGCCTTTTTTTGGTAAGACTTGCATCTTGTCCGAACCCACATTCGTATTGAATGGGTTCTTCCATAGGGTAAATCACATGCATAGTTTTTTCATTATCCTATAAACACAGCAATGAGGACAAACATTAAAAAAAAGCAATCGACTGATTATAAAAGATCAATATAAAAAAATTGCCAGAACTGGCATGGCACCTGATCATAGATAGTTATTTTGTTATGTTATTGTTGTTTTGTAATTGTATGTTATTTTTATCGCTTTAAACACAATAAGTCAGTGAGTCTTTAGAATACAACGGACACTTATGCTCAAGGTGCTAGTAAACGTAATTCATAGTTAGATGTGATCATCTGTATCTGCAGCAACTTAAATGTATGTACAGCTAAACATAGTAAAACATCATAACCTATATAGAGATTCATTACACATAAAATAAAATATTTCAAACCTTTTCTCCTTGCAATTTTGATGATTATGGCTTATAGAAAATAAGAACCCCAAATTAAGTGTTTAGAAAATTTGAATATACATAAGATTAAAAAAAAAGGAAGTTTCAACAGAAATGTATTTGTCATACCCGTACAGATTTGCATATGTGCGGAACGAAATTTGGACTCAGGTCCTGGCAAGTACTAAAAAAAACTGTGTGTCTATCCTTTTTACTAGTTCCTCATTTTTTTAATTTGCTTGGATATAGCACATTGAACAACCTTATTTAGCAATGAACTCTGGTTGCTCACCCTCCTTGTGGAGGGTGAGCAACGACTGTCTTTTAGACTTTTGTCAAGTCTGCAGACTCCACCATGATTGTGTATCCTATTGACCTGTATTACACAGAGAATATTCAAAGACTCAGGAAACAATTAATTGCAGGTGCAGATGCTTTAAATTAATTAGCTGACTAGGGCGTGGCGCATGACTTTCCGAAATTAAACATTTTATTGATTTATTATAATCTTTAAACCATAATCATTAAATTTGCAAGAAATAAAGTCTTGAAATATTTCACGTGTAGCGACTCAATATAATGATTTTTTTAAATTTTTTTACTTGAAGGTCAATTGAGTATATTGCAAATTGCAGAAGCGACAGTATCTTGAAGGTTTTAAGTAAGAAACCTCCAGGCATTCCAAAAACACATAAGAGAAGCATGACTGACCCTATTGTCTTGTGTCAGGCTCAAAACTATGCTATATATGTGGAAGTCAGCGTTGATCAGGAAGTACTCAGCCAGATCCCATCCGCTTCCAGGGTTGCATGTACGCGTGCTAAAGAATGGCGACTTGACACACAACGTTTTTGGCGAGAAAAATCTAGCATGAGAAAGGGTTGGTTCAGGTAGAAAAGTACGCTGACAGTTAAATTCAAATTGGTCTTTCCTGCATTTTGATTATACTCCACACATTTACACCTGAAATATAAAGCTACCATCCATTTACTACCAAATATGAAATGTCACGATTTAACAGAAAATTAAATGGTCAAAGCATTCTGAAATTGTCCTTTCATAGAGGTCTTAGGGCAGGGGTCTCAAACCCGTCACTCCTCACATTTTTCCGAGTCGGTTCCCAGAGGGTTCTACAAATGTGATTCGTTATTATGCACAGTAAACAGCTGCTATATGCTGGCCAAACTATAAAATATTTTGAACGCCACCTTTAAATTTGCAAAATAGAATAAGATAGTAATTGGGAATTGTTTTCCCATTCAAAAAGTCGTTTGTGAACGTCACATTGTTCAACCACGCAAATGAAATTCAAGGCAACAATGGCGCCGTTTTTATACGTTAGTTACTGGCTATCATGTTAAACGTTCCCCTTCAGTTTGGTATCCATTTTTAAATCATTGACAAAAATGGTGGACAAAAAAATTGAAGCTCAAATTTAACTCGTTCAAACAGAAGCATTGCAACATTTAATAGGGATCAAGTTATGAAAAATTATCATTTATTATTTATCAACCGGAAAAGTTGTGAGTAGCAACATATTTACTGTTCATGGTCTGACAAAACAAGGTTATTCAGTTTGTTTGGGTTGAATTTAGGTAAATTAAATGTTACCCAAATGAGTAATTCTCAGCTATTTTCATTATGTAAACTCCAGTAGCTCTCACGTTTGGCGACCCCTGGCTTAGGGTATGTTTACACTGCAGGTCAAATCCAATTTTTTAAGCCATACGTGACTTATATTTGATTTTGTTTATGTCAATGTGCACAATATTATTCCAATTTTATTCTTTTTCTTTTTTTCTTTTTTTTTTTTTTTTTATAATGTCCTGCCCAGCTTCTCAGGCAAATCATATAGCAGATGTAGATGCCCATATCGGCTGTTCAGATTTACTTTACAAAAGAGAAGTGTAGGATACTTCTCTTGTTGCCTTACTTGTATTTTGACTTTATTAAATGTATTTATATAATCATTTGGTGCAGCCGGGCCGGAGCAGGAGGGGATAGAAAGAGAGAAAAAGGAAGACAGAGGGGGGAATTGTGGGGACAAGAGGGGGATTAGACAGAGAGACAAAAACAACAACAGCAAACACAACAACAACAACAACAACAGAGCAACATCAGCAAATACGACATGTACAAATATGATGGTAAAAGTAACAGCAAATACAACTGGCCGACTCGCAGCACCTCGGAATACCCTGCAGTACCAAGCTACCACAGTAGACGCAGGGACCAGACCCAGCAGGCCCCAACCAAGACGGGCACCCGGAAGGGATGGACGGTGGGACCCAGGAGCTCCAGACACGCAGTCCGGATGCAGTAGCCTGAGGCGCCGACCCCCACCCGACAGGCAGGCCCAGAACGTACCCCCAGAAATATACATACATATATATATACATACACATAAACATACACATGTACACATACACACACATACACATATATATACATACATACATACATACATACATACATACATACATACATACATACATACATACATACATACATACATACATACATACATACATACACACACACACATACACATACATATACACAGTTTGTCAGCCCGGACAACCACCACGCGCGCGCGCTGCCACCAGTCACAACATCAGCCACCCCCCTGCACCAGACCCAGCAGCCACGGGCGCCCACACCACAAACAAACGGCAGCAGAAACAGCAGCCACAACACCCCCAGACAGCCAGCACCACCCAATCAAATCAAAGCGATCAAAAAAAAAACGCGACCGGCAACCACACACCAACAGGATCACAGAGACCAGCCAGCGCCAGCCCGCCAGCAAGCCCAAACGCCAACACGCAAACAAGAGACACCAACACCCCCCCCCCACCAAAAGACCCCACCACCCCAACCCAAACCCGCACAAACACACCACCGCCCAAACAACCGACCCCACAGCGCAAGGTCGGGCCACACGGGCACGGACCCCACCCAACAGGAAGCGAGACCCGCGCGACGCCACACACAAATAAATAATAAGATTAAACAAAAATAATAATAATTTTAAAAAAAATAATAATGATAAAATGAAATACAAATAAAATTAAAAATAACAAATACAAATAATTAAATTAAATAAAGTAAGTAAATAATAAAAATTATTTTAAAAAATTTAAAAAAATAAATTAAAAAAATAAATAAATAAAATAAAATAAAAAAATATATATATATATATACATATATACATATATATATATATAAAATAATAATAATAATAAATTAATAAAAGCCTGGCAGGCCACCAGAACGCAGTCCCCGGAATCCGCGCCGGCCGACGAGGCAATGAGGGGTGCGCCGAATCCCAACCCCCCCACATGCATGTGTACAAGGCCCCCAGAGTGTCTACTGTGTAGTTAAAATTAGGAGGTCAGCCATTACAGCCGACCTCCAGTCCCTATTGATGCGTGTACTGTAGCGTGAGTGAGATATGTATACTTGTGGGAACTAATAATGCGATTAAAATTGGGGGACATCAAGGTCTTGGTGGGTCCCAACCAAGCCGAGCCCTCCAAATCCTAAGTGTCTAATATGCAGCTAAGATTGAGGGATGGACGAGCAGGGGACAAGACAGGAGGACTGGAGCCCCATAGGAGGCATCCTCAACCCCCCGCCATGCCTCCCCGCAGGACAATCCCCCAAAGTCCTATATGTGTGTGCTATAAGTAGGAGGAGTAGAGGGCCCGGACATCCCCCCCCAGTCCATGCGGCCGACAACCAGGAACTACGGCCAGGAAGCCGCCCCCCCACCCCACCCCACGGCCCGTGACCCACACCAGACCACTTTAGCTTGACGCCACGCGAGCCCACCCCCGCCAAACAAAGCCAAACGCAGAAAAACTGCACAGCCCCATGCCCAATGCAAACACCGCATCCCGGCCATCCACACAGCAACGTACCCATACGAGTTCCAGCCAGGGGATGGCGCCCCCCAACTGGGGAAGAAGTCAATGCACCCCGTCCGCACGCAAGCCCCCAAACCAGCCGGCAAGCCAACGCCAGCCAGCCCCCACAAACCCCACTAGCGCACAGATACCAGCCACAGTCCCCCAACCACTCCAACCCAACACAGCGACGCCAACCGCCGGCAGTAACACAGCAACCATCACCACCACCGCCCGTCCGCAGTACAAACACCCGCGGCCGCCAATTTTTTTCAAGTCTGACTTTGAAACTCTGACTTTTTTCGTATGTGGATATAAACCCAAAATGTATCCGATGCAATTGCAGTCTGAATGATCAGATCGCGTTCATATACAATATGTCATCAGATATATTATTAAAAAGCGAGAAAAGTCTTAATTATTTGCCAAAATAAACGGCCTCAAAAAGGACTAGTGGATGATTGAGCATGAAACAGCTAAAACAATTATGTTTTAGAACTCGTGTCAATATCCCACCACTCCAAGCTCTGACTGCTTGCCCACATGCTCCTTTGAAAAGAATTTGAGGCCACTGCCCCAAAAACTGTGAGACAGTTCTTCTTTGTACTTCACAAAGTACAAAGAACAATAATTATTATAAATATATTAAACCTTTAAAAAAAATAAGATATGATTATTTATGTATTTAATATTTGTTTACTTACTTATGATATATTGATTTTTATTTATTTTTTTCAATGTACTATTACAAACAGAGAACGAAGAAATTGGATAAAACTGCTATAATATGAAAAGGGGTAAGCTTGAATAAGCTCTGCTTCTTCCTACTCCTTTTCAGACATGCTGTAATGAAACAACTGGAAATATGTGATGCAATACATTGTAATTGTATTGTCTGCATGTTTGAAATAAACTAAACTGAAAAAAAATTTCCTTCTAAGGTGTGCACCTACGCTATTGCGCACTGCTCACGTGTTCTCTGCGCAGAGCAAATTATGCCGCATACAAAATAAAATCCAACCAAAACTCTAAACAAAATTAACACGTAACAATTTATTCTGTACAGTTTTGCAGTGCAAATCTGTAAGTGACAGGTGACAACAAGCAGCCACGAAAGGTAAAACAATGTTCGTCACCACTGTCTGTCGCTATGCTGTCAGGAAGACAAGGAGGTCCATCGATCACTTTATTGAGCAAAACTGTTTGTCGGCCGTAAACACACAGAAAACATTAGCAAAAAACTACTATGTAGCAAAATTGGTCATTTTCTGCCGTACAAACCACACCAATACCAACTCTGACTCCCTGTCATATCAACAGAAGCCGCAATCTTTCCCCGCACAGCTACAACACTTCTAAGGACCATCCTCAGACGCCTGAGGTGATGCTACAACAACAACAGCAGTCGCTCTCTATCTGTCAGTTGTGCCAAAAGACGCACTCATTAGACTCAGCCACTGATGCGTTTACGGGCACACAAAAAGTCAGACAACTCCAAGACGACAAACTGTAAATGCCAGGTCATTACACGATGACTTCCCAATCAGTTGTGTGCTTATTCTATCATTTACAAAACTCAAAACCAGTGAAGTTGGCACGTTGTGTAAATCTTAAATAAAAACAGAATACAATGATTTTCAAATCCTTTTCAACCTATATTCAATTTGATGCACTGCAAAGACAAGATACTTAATGTTCGAACAGGTAAACTTTGTTATTTTTTGCAAATATTAGCTCATTTGGAATTTGATGCCTGCAACATGATTCAAAAAAGCTGATAAAAGTGGCAAAATAGACTGAGAAATTTGAGGAATGCTCATCAAACACTTATTTGGAACATCCCACAGGTGAACAGGCTAATTGGGACCAGGTGGGTGCCATGATTGGGTATAAAAACAGCTTCCATGAAATGCTCAGTCATTCACAAACAAGGATGGGCGAGGATCACCACTTTGTCAACAAATGCGTGAGCAAATTGTTGAACAGTTTAAGAACAACATTTCTCAACAAGCTATTGCAAGGAATTTAGGGGTTTCACCATCTACGGTCCGTAAAATCATCAAAAGGTTCAGAGAATCTGGAGAAATCACTGCACGTAAGCGATGATATTACGGACCTTCAATCTCTCAGGCGGTACTGCATCAAAAATCAACATCAGTGTGTAAAGGATATCACCACATGGGCTCAGGAACACTTCAGAAAACCACTGTCAGTAACTACAGTTCGTCGCTACATCTGTAAGTGCAAGTTAAAACTCTACTATGCAAAGCGACAACAACACCCAGAAACGCAGCCGGCTTCGCTGGGCCTGAGCTCATCTAAGATGGACTGATGCAAAGTGGAAAAGTGTTCTGTGGTCTGAAGAGTCCACATTTCAAATTGTTTTTGGAAACTGTGGACATTGTGTCCTCAGGACCAAAGAGGAAAAGAACCATCCGGACTGTTATAGGCGCAAAGTTCAAAAGCCAGCATCTGTGATGGTATGGGGGTGTATTGGTGCCCAGGGCATGGGTAACTTACACATCTGTGAAGGCGCCATTAATGCTGAAAGGTACATACAGGTTTTGGAGCAACATAAGTTGCCATACAAGCAACGTCTTTTTCATGGACGCCCCTGCTTATTTCAGCAAGACAATGCCAAGCCACATTCTGCACGTGTTACAACAGCGTGGCTTTGTAGTAAAAGAGTGCGGGTACTAGACTGGCCTGCCTGTAGTCAAGACCTGTCTCCCATTGAAAATGTGTGGTGCATTATGAAGCGTAAAATACGACAACGGAGACACTGGACTGTTGAACAACTTAAGCTGTACATCAAGCAAGAATGGGAAATAATTCCACCCGAAAAGCTTCAAAAATTGGTCTCTCCTCAGTTCCAAAACATTTACTGAGTGTTGTTAAAAGGAAAGGCCATTTAACACAATGGTAAAAATGCCCCTGTACCAACTTTTCTGCAATGTGTTGCTGCCATTAAATTCTAATTTAATGATTATTTGAAAAAAAAAAAAAAAAAAAGTAGTTTCTCAGTTCGAACATTAAAATATCTTGTCTTAGCAGTGTATTCAATTGAATATAAGTTGAAAAGGATTTGCAAATCATTGCATTCTGTTTTTATTTAAGATTTACACAACGTGCCAACTTCACTGGTTTTGGGTTTTGTATTAAGAATGTTATTTCATAGATATTAATCATGAAATGCTAATAGTATATTACAGAAATGATATAAATAAATCATAACTATAATGATAAAAATAAAAAAACTATAATGATATATTTTATAGACAAAGTAACAGGAATGTACACTTTATCTCATTTCATTGTGCAACATGTAAATGTTTTAAGAGGAACTAAATGTGATATCTAAAAAGGGGTGAACATTTGTCCAAAGCAGGACCCCCACCCAGACATAAAATACTAGTACAGTGGAGTCATGACTTACGAACTTAATTGGTTCTTGAACATAGTTCTTAAACTGAAAAGTTTGTATAGCTAAGCAGAGCTCCCCATAAGAATCAATGTAAACATGAATAATTGATTCTACCCTCGACAAAAGTCCTTATTTTAGTAATAAACTGCACACTTTGAAGACACTATAATGTATTAGGCGTGCAACAATAAGTCAACAATTATATTTGTCGACAATAATAGTGATGTCACTCGTGTTTTTTAGGCGGAAGCGGGTCCACGCCGCCACTCGCAAAAACATTGCCAGTGAAAACATGTAAAGTGTGAGAACATTTGCTTCTATTCCCTCCTGCGGAGTTGGCAACACTGCAAGCGCAAACACACAGACAAACACACACAGACATTAGGCACCTATGCGCCGATACCAAAAGATTAAACATACAATCTATTAGCTAACTAACATGTTGAGAATTAATCATTGACACAATTCTATTAGAGTGCTATTAGAGTGGGAGTTAATATATAGTCAATATACCAGTGTGCAGCTTTTTAAACATCATCACAAAATGTTTTTTTTCTTTTTGAGGAAGTTAGATTTTGTGTTTTGTTTTTTGTTTTTTATTGCTGCTATTTTCAGGGATGTGAGCATCCTTTGAGGAAAAAAGAGGAACATTGAGAAAAAAGGTGAAACATTTCTATCAGCACAAAGTGCTGACACGCAAACCCCAAAATATATATTTTTTTTAAATCCAGACTACATTTTCTGCAATTGGGTAAATTTCTATGTTATATTTTACCTTTGGATTTATTCTAATCTACCAACCTATTTTGGCTGTCATTTTGACACTTACATGTACCATGTAATGTGCCAAATATGTTTTTGCTTTTATTTAGTAGATCATTTACTAACATTATTATCATTAAAATTGTAATGTAAAATTCTATAACATTCATGCAAAGAACTTAAAGGCCTACTGAAATGAATTTTTTTTATTTAAACGGGGATAGCAGATCTATTCTATGTGTCATACTTGATCATTTCGCGATATTGCCATATTTTTGCTGAAAGGATTTAGTATAGAACAACGACGATAAAGATTGCAACTTTTGGTATCTGATAAAAAAAAGGCTTGCCCCTACCGGAAGTAGCGTGACGTAGTCAGTTGAACATATACGCAAAGTTCCCTATTGTTTACAATGATGGCCGCATGAAGTGAGATAGATTCGGACCGAGAAAGCGACAATTTCCCCATTAATTTGAGCGAGGATGAAAGATTTGTGGAGGAGTAAAGTGCAAGTGAAGGACTAGTGGGGAGTTGAAGCTATTCAGATAGGGAAGATGCTGTGAGAGCCGGGGGTGACCTGATATTCAGCTGGGAATGACTACAACAGTAAATAAACACAAGACATATATATACTCTATTAGCCACAACACAACCAGGCTTATATTTAACATGCCACAAATTAATCCTGCATAAAAACACCTGCGTGTTTGTTATGCTAGCTCCTAGCTCCTCTGCTAGCTCCTAGCTCCATAGAACACGCCAATACAATTCAAACACCTGATCAACACACACAATCACTCAGCCCAAAAGACCGTTCACCTAACCCAAGGTTCATAAAGCTTATATATTTTTAAAAAGTTACGTACGTGACGCGCACATACGGTCAAGTTGTCAAATGTTTAGCAGCCAAGGCTGCATACTCACGGTACCTGATATTCAGCTGGGAATGACTACAACAGTAAATAAACACAAGACATATATATACTCTATTAGCCACAACACAACCAGGCTTATATTTAATATGCCACAAATTAATCCTGCATAATAACACCTGCATGTTTGTTATGCTAGCTCCTAGCTCCTCTGCTAGCTCCTAGCTCCATAGAACACGCCAATACAATTCAAACACCTGATCAACACACACTATCACTCAGACCAAAAGACCGTTCACCTAACCCAAGGTTCATAAAGCTTATGTATTTTTAAAAAGTTACGTACGTGACGCGCACGTACGGTACGGTACGTGTTATGCTAGCTCCTATGCTAGCTCCTAGCTCCATAGAACACGCCAATACAATTCAAACACCCGATCAACACACACAATCACTCAGCCCAAAAGACCGTTCACCTAACCCAAGGTTCATAAAGCTTATATATTTTTAAAAAGTTACGTACATACGCAAAAAAAAGTTGCGCACATACGGTCAAGCGATCAAATGTTTAGAAGCCAAAGCTGCATACTCACAGTAGCACGTCTGCGTCTTTGTCATCCAAATCAAAGTAATCCTGGTAAGAGTCTGTGTTGTCCCAGTTCTCTACAGGCGTCTGTGTATCGATGTCAAAAGTCCTCCTGGTTAGAGTCTCTGTTATCTGAGTTCTTCCATCTTGACTGCATCTTTCGGGAATGTAAACAAAGAAGCGCCGGCTGTGTACTGTTGTGGCTGACTACGTTCGAAAAATACGTCCATTTCGCACCGACAACTTTCTTCTTTGCTTGCTCAGCTTCCTTCTTCATAATGCAATGAACATGATTGAAACAGATTCACGAACACAGATGTCCAGAATACTGTGGAATTATGAAATGAAAACAGAGCTTTTTCGTATTGGCTTCAATGTGGAAGGCATACCCGTGTTCGCCGGTCTACGTCACGCGCATACGTCATCCTCAGAGGCGTTTCGAACCGGAAGTTTAGCGGCAAATTTAAAATGTCACTTTATAAGTTAACCCGGCCGTATTGGCATGTGTTATAATGTTAAGATTTCATCATTGATATATAAACTATCAGACTGCGTGGTCGGTAGTAGTGGGTTTCAGTAGGCCTTTAAAACGTTTCCCATTTGGCAACTTTATCCTTTAGCCATGCCCCCTTGGGTAATATACTTCCGGTGTCATGACCTTTGTTTAAAATCCGTAACAGCAAAAATATACCTTCTTGCTGGCTACTAAAAAATAACTAACAGTGTTTGGATTGTAATCATCCAAATATGATGATTGTTTTAGTGCTCTCAACCATGGTCATAACATTTTTTCTTCTATTTATTTTGGAGCAACGAAACAAGTTTGCTCGTTAGCTAACCATCTAGGTAGCTTACTTGTTGTCGGCACCGTTGGTTACCAGAGCTGCAACGTTGACATCCGTCTACTTTGCTGCCAATCATATTAGCTTGACCTGCAACTCAGTGCGTCGTTGAGGCAAGACTCTGAGAAACAGCTCAGCTGAGGAGAGTGTTCAGCAAATTTTGTTTGAACCGTATTTTTATCGATATTTAATTAAAAAAACGCAGTTGTGATATTTTGAGGCGAAAATGTATGTTTAAAACACGGATTTCCACGTTTTTGCGGAAACTTTACAGGCCTGTATATTAACTGTTTTTTATGCACAAACAAGGTAATTGTTTTTTTGCACTTTGCCTTAGGGCTGCGCGGCATACTAGTATTACAGTTAATACTGGTATATTTTAGAAAGAGAGATATATTTGAGACAATACCACCATACCGATATCTTTTGATTCTGAATAGCCAGCAGCCATCACCACAGTGAGCGAGTAGAAGCTCCATCCATCCCCGCGCACATCCTTGAGGCTATAAACTTTTCGTTAATGAACACAATTAATGAAAAGTGCTTAGACATAGTAACGGCTAACTAATTACTTTATAAGAATAAAAAACACGTTACGTTACTACTTACAACTAAAATAATCTGAGTACTCTCAACACTAGTTATCTAGCCATAAAACACTTAGGCAACCTTAAGCCCTTCGCACGTCTTGTTTAAGATACTGGTGGTGTATACCATTTATCGCAATTTGGACTAAAAATACCTGGATATCAGTTTTGGTCCATATCCCCCAGCCCTACGTGTAACACATGAAGTGATCACTGGTCAGTACCCCACCCTAGTATGAAGATACATATTTAGTGATAAAAATAAATAAATAAAGTGTCGGCCAGACGTGATCGGTGTTGAAAGGCATTAATAAGCAGTGGCAGATCACATACTTTTTCACAAAAAATTGTCCGATACTGATCGGTGGCTGATCAATCGCACATGCTTAATGACAAACGAGAACATTTCGGTCACATTAACCGTAATAACATTTTCATATTGTTACATTCCTAGTAAAAACACTGCACCACATGCTGTGCGCATGCGGGTAACTTCAGGGATCCATTCCATTCACATTAGAAATCAATTTTATTTTGTAATTCGAATGACTAAATACATAAAAAGATTGAATGTAACAAAATAATCTGAATACCCTGCAGTGTAAACATAACCTAAATTATACAGAAATAAAACACATACGGATAATTAATAGCCTCTTGCCAATCAACAGCGCTCCTATCCTTGCACCCCTTCAAAGAAAAGGGCTTGAATAAACTATGAGCCAAAAATAAAAACATCTATCATGCATTGACAATGACAGCATGAGTCAGGAAGAGATATTTGTTCAACTAAATAAGAAAAAATGCACATCAAAATGCACAACCATTGCAACCGCCTCCCCCCCTTCCCCCCTCCTCATCAGGAGCATTGTTCCTAACAACGCGATGCTCTACTTTCCATGACATGATTCCTTCAGTCATCATGCAGCTGAGAATATTGCAAAAACAAGCAGAGCGCGTAAACAAACCCCGTGGAGGCCTCAAATAGACAGTGGACCTCCAGAGAGAGAGAAGCTGCATAGACATGATGAAGAAATTCGCTAGATTATATAGAACACATGGAAGGAATTAGGAACTGCAACATGACAATGGAAGAGGCATTGTCTGAAGATTAGAATGCAATTAAAGAGTGTGCGACGCATTTTGAAACAAGCGAACAAGACAGTATGTGTCTAAAGGGTATGTTCACGTGTTAATGTTGACATAACTGTTGTGGTTGGGTAGGTAAAAGGAAAAAACAGCTGTTTCCACAAATAATAGGTCTCGGAGCTGCCCGACCGTCAGCGCAATCTTAAGTATCTTAATCAAATATCATTATCAAGTATCAAAACAAGGCTAAACATGTTACACAGAGAGTACTAAGCCAGGAGCAGGTAAGCTAATAGCATTCTAAACCAGCTTGAAATAACACAACAGAAATAAGAGCTTAGTAAAGTGTAAGAAGTGTAGATGGAAGAGCAATACAGCCGAAAGTAAGCAGCTTTTTACAGGAAATTAACAAATAGATTAATAAGAGTCTAGAGAGAGGATAATATAACAACTGTTAGTTTGTCAGCACTGTCACAGTCAGTACACGACATGTAAGAGTCCAGATCCATCCAGAAATTGGTGACGTCAACACCAATGGTAGTATCAGTATACGAGCAATACTAGACTGATAGATCAATGTTTTTATTTTCTCAAAATAATGTTTTTGTCTTTTTTGTTAATGTTTGCAAATTCAGGGAGTAATTCCCTGGACACAGGACTTTGAAGGAAAAAAACTAATGATTTAAATGAGCAAAAGATAGCAGTTTTTTTAAATTTTGTTTAGTTATTGTTTACTATTGACTTTGTTTTGCTCAAACAATCGTATGCAATTAAAAGAGAATAAGGAACTTGTTTAAATATTGTGTTGATATTGTGGAACTGTAATAGCACTCACCATGAATTAATTGAACAATGTACAGTTAATACATGTTATTAGTATTGGTTCAGAATCGGTAGCATAAATCCCTGATTGGAACCTTCCCAGCCAAGTCAGCTATTTCCGCTCCCTACTTGACGGCAGTTTTCCCAAAATATAGGCATTTTATTATTTTGTTTTAAACAACAATTTGCCAAAGTATCTGCGGATAACCTAAACTAATCAAAAATGTAAATAACTTTGTTCATTATTGAATTTTGAAACTGCTCTTTTCATCTTAGCTTTAACTCTTTGTGACATATTTAGTGGTTACATTGCCGTAACTAAATATAAGCTTTGCTTTTCATGCTTATCATTTTTCCACAAGGATTTTCACTATCCTAACACTTTGAATGCACATAGGTTATTCATTTTGTAATATTAACCACTCAAGGTCATAGAACTGTAATACCACGGCAGGAAGTTGCAATGTTTGCGCATGCACTGGCGGATCGGCAGCTCAGAAAATCGGGCAGTGACAGTTTGTCTCTGCTCTAAGTGAACGGCAAATTAACACAAAGTGCACTTGAATAAATTAAAGCCGTATGTCCAAAAGTCACCTCTTTGCCTGTAACTACCTTTCCAAGGACACCTGATACAATGTGTCATGGTAGACGTATGAATAGTTGACATGACATCTGTAAAGTGTAGCTTTACGGTGGAGAATAAAGAAAAATATGCTGCTAAAGACTAATAAACATCACTAACCCACAAATGGGAATTAAATATTGATAAAAAAATAACTAAAACCAAAAATAATATAAAAAAACTTTGGGTGGATTAATTCCAGATGAAAGAGTCTACAAAATGGAGTGACATAGTTCTATACAGTTCTACACCTTTAAATTTGCTTCAATATCCAAACTTTTCTAATCATGAACCCTGAACCCATTAAAGTTTGTTAATGGAGGTCCCTCTGTATTTCAATTGTTATAAAATACTAAGTTCAGGGTTTCCCCTTAATGTAATTGATCGTGGTGCACCGCCACGCCAAAATATATGCCACCACACTGTATATATACAAATGTGTGTTTTGTGTGAACAAAAAATTTAAGTAATTTTACGTATTGCAGCCTCCAGAAAGAATCACAAAAAGTCAGACACTCTTTTTAACTTTTATTGCCAATCTTATGCTAACAACCCGCCCAATTCCAACCCATTTCCCCTCTGTGCACACGTTCGTCTCCGTGCTTCACTCCCAGACACACAACACCACAACGCCAACATGATGTGTTAACGGCGATGGGAACAATTAACATCAATAATACACAAACGTAACATTACCACCAGCAGGCCCTAACAGTATGAATGGATATATGTATAGCCTAATACTTGCGCACCATTGATTAATGATGCACCGGAAATTTGGTCGCCGAAATAGGACTTTGACCAACAAAACACTGCCGAAACCGGATGTTGTGATGATGTAGGCAATATGCACGGGATTGTTTGGAGCTGAGACAGCATGTCTGCGATGTGGACATACTTTAATCTATCCAAGACATACCCACGGACAGCCATCAACAAAATGTGCAAAATGCGCTAATAAAAGGTAAGAGGCGGCGTTTAAGGAAAGAAAGGCATGCAAGCCTGACGTCAGTGAGTGTTTTGGGACAGTCGGGCACGCTGCAGCTCGCTGTTCCTCTGGTATATGGAGGGACAGAAGAATCTCTAAACACAGTGGGAGTGCAGTCTACATTAACACCAGGAAAAAATGATAGATTTGTTGCTAGTCTGTTTTAATAAAGAAAAATTCACTAAAAAAGATTGCAGAAGTCTCTAGAGACTTGAAAAAGTCTCAAAGGACATTGCACAATAACTAGCAACAATGAGGAAATAGAGGTAAATGATATAAGAAAAATATATTATTACCAGGAATAATAACACAGAATTTTAGCCTTTTTAGAAAAATATGATTCCTAGCAAATTATATGATGATGTCATGTTGACCATGCCCACAGCCACAGGTATCTCAGCAATCTCAGGGCAACCCTGAAGTGCTTAAGCAAATATTATTTGACCCTTTGGTGAGCTATTAAAAATCAGGTGACATTTTGTTTTGTAAATTATACTGTACTTAAGTATAATTATTTATTGTGGAGCGAGAATAATATTGTTTTAAAACTTTCCTATTATGCCATACCTCTAATCGCCTCAAGCGAATAAACAGTACGGTATGTAATGTCTATGTTTTGCTTTTAGCAAAACTGTTACGTACTATGTGATCTGGGACGGTTGGATTATGAGAGCAGTAATGGTTTTATTGTATGCAAACAAAGGAACGTCACATGTTGACAGTTGTACAATTCAACCTGCCTTAGGACAACGGAGGAAAATTAGCTATTGTGCTAACTCCGGCATATTTACATTGTTGCTCTATGTTGATGAATATGCATTGTCCTAACTCAAATTAATAAATAAATAACATGTCTAAAAAAAAAAAAAGAGCAGATCCTATTCACTGCAATGCCCTTTCTTCATGTATCAGCAATTACTGATGTGAATGTGTTGGTTACAGATAGTCAAAGAATGACATATTTCTATTGAATGGGCAGTGTTTCAGACTTACTTATGCGGGGGCCCATTTTAAGAAAAGCGTGCATTTATGGAGTGTGCAGAGGCCCAATGTCATTGCAAGGCTGCACGGCTTCATGCAGGCTGAGTATTGCATATAAACACAAGAGCAGGTCGTGCAACTCGTTTTGTTTTTTTTGCGTCTTTGTTTGCTAGTGCCGAAGGGCCTCTCGGTTACAATACTATGCACACTGCAGCATGTGCAACTCTATAAATAAAAGCAGTTTATTTAGTATAAAATCGAGATGGCTCAATGAGAAAGCCCAGAAAGAGGTCAGACAGGAGCATCTTTTAGGTCGAGATGCGCAGAAAATAAACATCAATTTGGGGTCTTTCGGTAAAGCTACGAGAGGCGGACGTCATGACTCCGCAATTTGACAAGACGAGACGGCCGTGGCGGCCTTTTTGTGTGTGTGTGCGTGTGTGTGTGTGTCACATTAGCAACATTTACCTCCAGTGTGCGGATTTCTTGCTGCGTGAGGTCGTTGGACGCGGCGCATTTGGTCCTGAGCCCCCGTAAGCTGGAGATGGAGATATCTATCATGTTCTGGATCAGCTCGCACTGGTGGAGCGCGGCCATGGCTATTAAGTCTCCTCCATCGCCGCCACCGCTGTCCCTCTCCGGCTTCTCGTCACTCTCGACCATGCTCGACACACTATCCATTCCTCGGCATTTGGGCTCGGCTGGGAGGGCTGGTTGGGAAGCGGCAATGGCTAACAATCCGACATGTATGCAGCAGCCCCGGCGACTTATTGTGGAAAAGGAAGCACCTGACCGCGCCAATGTCCCTTAGCTTCCAAACTGCTAAACAATGCCTCTACTTCTGTTGTTAGTCCGAGATAAGACGCTCGACGCGAGGAAGGTTGTTGAAAAGTCCCTTGACGTGACGATGAAGCCCGTAGTTTAGCGACAAGAGAGTCCTCTTCTCCCCCAACAGACAGCTCTCTGCTAGTGGCTTTCACCGTCTGTCAGCTGTTGGGAACATCATGGGGCGCGCGGTGCACTCTGGGACGTGTAGTCTTTCCGTCTGGAAAGACTACACGTCCCCGTCTCCCCCCCACGCCTATGACAGTATGGGGAACCGTTCTTTTGTACTGTCGCCCTGCTCACTAAGTAAGTAAGTACATTTTATTTATAAAGCACTTTTCACAGATAAAATCACAAAGCGCTGTACAATACATATGTAAAGTAAAACAACAGGGCAACATCATAAAAAGGATACAAGGTGGATTAAAAATGATAGTTTAAAAGGTATACGGAGCCCCTAAAGCAGTGGTTCTTAACCTTGTTGGATGTACCGAACCCCACCAGTTTCATATGCGCATTCACCGAACCCTCCTTTTTTTCAAATTCAAGACAAAGTTATTATATGTTTTTGGTAACACTTTAGTATGGGGAACATATTCTAAGTAACAAAGACTTAATTTAGAGTTATTTGGTTAGGGTTAGAGGGTTAGGGTCAGGGTTAGAGGGTTAGGGTTATAGTTAAAGTTAAAGTACCAATGATTGTCACACACACACTAGGTGTGGTGAAATTTGTCCTCTGCATTTGACCCATCCCCTTGTTCACCCCCTGGGAGGTGAGGGGAGCAGTGGGCAGCGGCGGTGCCGCGCCCGGGAATCATTTTTGGTGATTTAACCCCCAATTCCACCCCTTGATGCTGAGTGCCAAGCAGGGAGGTAATGGGTACCATTTTTTTTATAGTCTTTGGTATGACTCGGCCGGGGTTTGAACTCACAACCTACCAATCTCAGGGCGGACACTCTAACCACTAGGCCACTGAGTAGGTCATTAATAAGGTCATTAATAAGGTCATACCAATAAGGCATAAGTACTTAATAATGACTAGTTAAGAGCCAATATGTTACTAATTTGCATGTTAATAAGCAACTAATTAATGGTGAATATGTTCCCCATACTAAAGTGTTACCATGTTTTTTTTACTTGTGCACAAAATGAACCGTGCATGAACATCACGTTGTTAAAACAACAAAACCAACACAGTGCATAAACTCCCAACAAATTACACACCTGCAAATCAGTGTGACTTCTGCTGTTGCCGTATCCGTAATACGCCGATAGGGAGACGTTTTTATTTACACGATGAGTTGGGTGTGTTTTGACCTCCGCCGAACCCTTGAGCCCGACTCACCGAACCCCTAGGGTTCGATCGAACCCAGGTTAAGAACCACTGCCCTTAGAGTGTCCGCCCTGAGATCGGTAGGTTGTGAGTTCAAATCCCGGCCGGGTCATACCAAAGACTATAAAAATGGGACCCATTACCTCCCTGCTTGGCACTCAGCATCAAGGGTTGGAATTGGGGGTTAAATCACCAAAAAATGATTCCCGGGCGCGGCTATGCTGCTGCCCACTGCTCCCCTCACCTCCCAGGGGGTGATCAAGGGGATGGGTCAAATGCAGGGGACAAATTTCACCACACCTAGTGTGTGTGTGACAATCACTGGTACTTTAACTTTAAAGGGACATGGAGGGGAAACAAATGTTTTGCGAGATCTCGCAATAGGTTTTTTTCCTATGTCAGTGAACCGGAAGTAAAACAGACACAGCGATGGTGAACCGGAAGTTAAGTTAAAGTGCCAATGATTGTCACACACGCACCAGGTGTGGCGAAATTATTCTCTGCATTTGACCCATCACCCTTGATCACCCCCTGGGAGGTGAGGGGAGCAGTGGGCAGCAGCGTGAAACTGACAAAGCGATGGAGGAGCCTACCCATCATCCGTGGGAGAAGTTTATTGATTTTTATTTCACAAACCCCGTTTCCATATGAGTTGGGAAATTGTGTTAGATGTAAATATAAACGGAATACAATGATTTGCAAATCCTTTTCAACCCATATTCAATTGAATGCACTACAAAGACAACATATTTGATGTTCAAACTCATAAAGTTTTTTTTTTTTGCAAATAATAATTAACTTACCATTTCATGGCTGCAACACGTGCCAAAGTAGTTGGGAAAGGGCATGTTCACCACTGTGTTACATGGCCTTTCCTTTTAACAACACTCAGTAAACGTTTGGGAACTGAGGAGACACATTTTTTAAGCTTCTCAGGTGGGATTCTTTCCCATTCTTGCTTGATGAACAGCTTAAGTTGTTCAACAGTCCAGGGGTCTCCGTTTCTGTATTTTAGGCTTCATAATGCGCCACACATTTTCAATGGGAGACAGGTCTGGACTACAGGCAGGCCAGTCTAGTACCCGCACTCTTTTACTATGAAGCCACGTTGATGTAACACGTGGCTTGGCATTGTCTTGCTGAAATAAGCAGGGGTGTCCATGGTAATGTTGCTTGGATGGCAACATATGTTGCTCCAAAACCTGTATGTACCTTTCAGCATTAATGGCGCCTTCACAGATGTGTAAGTTACCCATGTCTTGGGCACTAATACACCCCCATACCATCACAGATGCTGGCTTTTCAACTTTGCGCCTATAACAATCCGGATGGTTCTTTTCCTCTTTGGTCCGGAGGACACAACGTCCATAGTTTCCAAAAAAAATTTGAAATGTGGACTCGTCAGACCACAGGACACTTTTCCACTTTGTATCAGTCCATCTTAGATGAGCTCAGGCCCAACGAAGCCGACGGCGTTTCTGGGTGTTGTTGATAAACGTTTTTCGCCTTGCATAGGAGAGTTTTAACTTGCACTTACAGATGTAGCGACCAACTGTAGTTACTGACAGTGGGTTTCTGAAGTGTTCCTGAGCCCATGTGGTGATATCCTTTACACACTGATGTCGCTTGTTGATGCAGTACAGCCTGAGGGATCGAAGGTTATGGACTTAGCTGCTTACGTGCAGTGATTTCTCCAGATTCTCTGAACCCTTTGATGATATTACGGACCGTAGATGGTGAAATCCCTAAATTCCTTGCAATAGCTGGTTGAAAAAGGTTTTTCTTAAACTGTTCAACAATTTGCTCACGCATTTGTTCACCAAGTGGTGACCCTCGCCCCATCCTTGTTTGTGAATGACTGAGCATTTCATGGAATCTACTTTTATACCCAATCATGGCACCCACCTGTTCCCAATTTGCCTGTTCACCTGCGGGATGTTCCAAATAAGTGTTTGATGAGCATTCCTCAACTTTATCAGTATTTATTGCCACCTTTCCCAACTTCTTTGTCACGTGTTGCTGGCATCAAATTCTAAAGTAAATGATTATTTGCAAAAAACTCAAATCAAATATGTTGTCTTTGTAGCATATTCAACTGAATATTGGTTGAAAATGATTTGCAAATCATTGTATTCCATTTATATTTACATCAAACACAATTTCCCAACTCATATGGAAACAGGGTTTGTATATCACAGCAATTAAGCAGTTGTTTCACAGTAAAGTATTGCAAATGTTACAGTGAAAGTAATGCCATTCATTATTAGCCAGTAATATATTTCAAGGGGTAAATTAAATTTAAAGCAGCCTTGTGTCGACCCAACTCTTAAAAGTGTGTGCATATCAGTTTGTAGGGTGGCTCAGTGAATCAACTGGACAAGGAAACCAACAAAGCAATAACATACATTTTAAAAATAAATACAAAAAAATATATTTTTAATAGATACAACAAATAGGAGAAAATATGAAATATTTTAAAGGTTTAATACCTTTATACAAATTATTTTTTATTATTTTGGGTGTAAGTGGGTGTAATTGTGTATAATATGAATCTTGTAATAATATACTGAATATTGTTATATATCGGATGATAATGCATTGTATTGTTGATCAAAAATCAGAATATCATATCTGTGTTTTGCTTCTTTCTGCCCATTTTCGGACACGCAAAATGCTTTTTTAAAATGTATTTTGATATCCCAATTGTTCTTTTACAAATGACAATATTATATCAAATATGTTTTTTTGTTGTTTTTTTATTGTGTCAATTGAGATTGTTTTTGGTTTGTTGTGTCCGAAACACATACATTTATTTGAATGAGTCGTTTTTCTTTTTGTTTACTTATTTTGCGCTATTGATTTTATTTTGCTCACAAAAGTGTATGTAATAAAAGAGAATAGAGATTTTTTTTCCAATATTAAATACATTAAATTAAATATTAAATATAGTTTATTGATTAAACAAATATAACTATAGTTTTAATTCTAACATTTTTTATGATGCTTGTCATCATTATGGTTACAGATGAGCTGTACCTTTTGTAGTTTTCATGAAACGATAAATATATAAATATTTAGAATAAATAAAAAAACGGACTCAAACTAGTCCTTTCACTTCCTTGCCTAAGTCACTCCATAGTTTTGCTCCGCCTACAAGCCCAAATGTTCCAGTGTTGTCATGAGTCTCATAGAAGAGAACTTGTCATTGTTTATCAGACACATGCTGGGCCTAACCATAGCAAGGCAATAACATGCATTTTCTACTTTTACATCAGTAGGGAATTATGAATTTCTATGTGGGACGCTCAACTGGAAAACAAATATTCCCTTTCCTTGCAGCAGCAATTAAACTCTTTACATGAAACTCAATGGACAAAAGTATTGAGACATGTCATGCAGCTGCAGCCTATCTCAGTTAGGCAAACCACACGCAGGACTGGTTGCAGAGTATATTTATGTATCTTAATATGTATAACTGCTTTGAATCCTGCACCAACCCCTCGGACTGGAGTGGTCCTACAGTATCTAGCTTGTTATGTAAGAGACGTCCGTAGTTCATAACTTCATGTGCAGTCTGAGCGGATGGTGCAATGGTTTTACTCAACTCCTGCTAGCTAACTACAGTCATTTGGGAGGAATTACCATGAAACATTGTGAGGCCATGTCTACACTAAGTCGTTTAACCCCTTAAACGAATAATTATTTAGCCTAAGCCCCGTTTCAGCCACACTAAACCAGCGTTTAAGGTCCCCCTCCTCGGACACATTTTTACACGGGTAAGTGCGCCGGGTATTTCTTGAATCTCCGGCACTTTGCTTTGTATGGACTCATTGATAATTTACAAACTGAGTTCGGAGAGGAAGTGACGCCAGAAAGACCCCGCCCACACAGGAAGTGATGCCAGAAAGAACATTTGCCATTTTCGGCCCGCAGGTAATTTTTCAACGGCCCCACGGCACATTCTAAAAATACGATGAAAAAAAAATAAAAAACATAAAAAGTGGTATAAAAGAGCACACAGGTGAAATGTAACAAGAACATGTTGCATTATTTACTCTAATAACACAAAGCTGCCTTGCAGGCAGTTTCTTTCTTTAAAAAATAATAATGAATCAAAATCAATGTCATTATGAATTATTGACCTATCCAAGGCTCCATTTACTTCACATTAAATATTCCACTTTGAGATATTTTGGGGGGAAAATGTTGCATATTTTTTGGTTGCCATTTAAAAAACAAAGTTTTTTAACGAAGGGCCTAAAATGAACAAACAAAAAACATAAACAACAATAAAACGTATAATTGACGGACAGATCTGAAGTTGATCTTGAGACTATTGTGGTAAAAGTTAAAAAAAAATGTTGGATTAATTTTTTAAAACTTTACTGAGCAGTACCCTTTTGGATCCCCAAAAATTTTAGTGGGACTTTTTTTTTTCAAGTGTCATTGCTCAAAAAAATAATGAATTAAAATCAATGTGGTTATGAGTTATTGACCTTTTTAAGACTCCAATTATTATATAATCTCAAATATTCCACTTTAAATTTTTATTGGGGGAAAATATTGCATATTTTGTGTTTTTTTCTATAAAAAAACACGGTTTTCCTTGACAAAAATGGCATACAACTTAAATCTTTAAAAGCGTTATATTGACAGATAGACCTAATGTTGATCTAGAGATTTAAACCTTGAATAATAATAATAATAATAATAATACTAAATAATGACACATTTGTAATATTTTTTCTGACCAAAACCT
This sequence comes from Entelurus aequoreus, assembly GCF_033978785.1. Taxonomy (NCBI): domain Eukaryota; kingdom Metazoa; phylum Chordata; class Actinopteri; order Syngnathiformes; family Syngnathidae; genus Entelurus; species Entelurus aequoreus. Next base: position 37,787,207 of record NC_084735.1, read on the forward strand.
TTTGGGGTCCCCGGGATCAAGCCTGAGTGGAGGCCTAAATGTATCTTTTTTATACATATATTGTATTGGTTTTTAAAATAAAAAATATCAAAATGGCCCCCGCTTGCTTTGATTTTTCAGTGTGCAGCCCTCAGTGGAAAAAGTTTGGACACCCCTGCCTTAAGAGAAAGCAATCGCAGCTATTTGGGATACAACACATCTCAGACGGCAAGAGAACTTTCCAATGTCCAGGTCAGCTGTGATTCTACTTAGCGAAAACTTGTCGAAGGAGAGACAAGGAGAATGTGGGCTCCCGTGGATATGATAAAAAGGTGGCGTGTGCTTTGTATTAACTGGCCATCGAGGGAAGACTCAGGAAAACAGTGAATGTTTTTGGAATGGCAAAGCCGACTGTATCAGTTATTGTCCGCCATGTATGTTGCGGACTCAACGTCTAGGTCCAGAGTATATAAAGTCACCAAAAACGTATGGACAATGAAGGTGAGGGCAAAAGAGTGAGGAATGTTCTGACCAGATATCTACATCCCTTGATTGATTGATGTAAAATGTTCTTTATCACATTGTTTACGTGTCTAATAAAGATTTGATTAATTTATGATGGCTCAGGTGTGAGTCACTACAATAGGGACCCACAGCACACTGGATTCCAGTTAATTGAAATAGCACACCACTGGATATTGTTCAGATAAGTTACATTTAATTTAAGAACTTGCACACAAAGCAACACTGGAGGTGACTATAACGTGCGCATTTTCCGCGCATGCGTACTAGGTCGCGTTGCGCCGACTGACTGAGGGGGGGATGGGGTCTTAAACAACCATTGTGTGTGTGTGTGTGTGGACACGGATAAGGTTAGGTGGGATTTACCCTGGATAACCTTATCCGGTGTGTAAACGGGGCCTGAAAATATTTCTTCTTTTCTGTATACACAAGTCGACTTTGTGCATGAAATACTATAACAATAGTCTTCCCTAACATGTCTTGGTCTACCAAGGAAAATACATTTTGCATGGAGGCCTCCAGTATTTGTCCATCCAATCATACATTGCAGTGCAAGTACATTTAATCTTATTTTCTTACACTTCTGTGTCTCATTTGCAAGTACTGTACGACAGTGTATAGTAGACTTTGCACGCAGCTGCAATTCCAAGGCGTTAGATGGCAGTGGTGTGTAGACTGCGGTGTGTTGCCAGGAAGTAGCCTTTGCCATTAAGCTGAATGTGCAGGTCTTTTCTTTTGTTGAGTCCAACAAAGTGTTTGAAATGTGAGTATTCTACTTATTACACACCAGCTGTTTGATTGTACCGTGCATTGTCATGACCTAATTTGGAGGCGTTGAAAACGCCATGTAATATCCTTAATGCTAATCGGTAGCATGTTTATGGCAAATTTAATGCAAATTGTACTTTTGAGCGCTGCCTTCTTGCTTTATTGGCATGGAAAATTGCAACTTTGCCCAGAGGCAGTCCGGCTGAGTCTACTCTACTCTGGGTGTTTGGCTGCTAGTTTCCTCGCCAAGTGTTTGAGCTGGTGTTTAGTCTGGAACCGGACATGACGTCACTTGCAATAAATGTGTCGAAATATGGCATATGTTGGATTTTATGTGAAACGGTACCTGATAGTACCGACAGACTTCTGTCTGTACCTATAAAAGTACTGAATTCGTTACCCATCCCAAATCATTTGTACTTTCTATCACCTCTTATCTTTTTCTGGTAGTATAAATGTATACTTCTGGCCTCTTTAAATATCAATAGTTTACTTTTGAGAGAACAGTCTTTAAAAAAATTCAAAACCGAAATGTTCTTGTCTTCGACCTCTATTTTTGAGAGTGTATCTTATTTTGGATCCTGCACCATCCTCTCAGACCAGAGTTTGCCCAGCAGGTACAAGACATTGATACAACGTTGATTATACATATATGTGTTTTTTTTTTTTAAACTGACCAATAAACAACGTTGCAAAATAGTTGTATTTGTAAATTGAGACAACATTGGTGTCCATCGTTGGATCCACGTTGTTGGTTGGGAAAGGACCAAATGTCAATGGTCATATCAACGTCACAACCTGACATTGAATAAACGTTGTCAAAAAGCATGTTGTTTCAACGTTGTATTCGTGTTGTAAAATATTGGTTAGTAAATGAACAAAATTCAATGGTCATATCAACGTCAGAACCCAACATTGGTTAAACGTTAGGTTTGAGTTGCTCAACGTCAGGACCTAATTCAACAAGTTGTCAACGTTGTTTTAACGTCTTGTGCAAAAACAAACAAACAAAAAAAACATCGGACTTCCCAGCAGGCAGAAGACATTGAAACAACGTTGACAACTTGTTGAATTAGGTCCTGACGTTGAGCAACTCAAACCTAACGTTTAACCAATGTTGGGTTCTGACGTTGATATGACCATTGAATTTTGGTCATGTACTCACCAATATTATCACCAAACATAGGACTTCCCAGTAGCTGTTTGTTTGTTTTTATGTTGAGCGGCTCCAGACTATTTTTCTTTTGTGTTACAGTGGACAAAATGTCTCTTTTGATGGGAAAGGCTGCAGACTCCTGCACTAGACAATCAGTGACTCATTAGATAAAATCCCAATATTTGCGTACTCGTTTACCAACACATTTTAGGACAAGGCCTTGCTTCATGTTTGCATGAGTGGTGGACGCATTCGGGGTGAAGTTGAACAGAATGGGTTGTGACCTCCGACCTTGATTGGTATTTAATGTGATTTCTGGATAATGCACGAGCAAAACCCTGGATGGGGACTCGACAGGTGGCGCTCAACACCATCACTACTTCCTCCCACTCCCACTTGTTTGAAGGCAGTTAACCAAATGTGTAAAAACTGAGTACAAATGAAATGTGAATCACTTTTAAGTCCTCGCGTTTATCAAGTCATTGTCAGGTGACAGGCAGAGCGCAACTTTTGCAAAAAGAATGTAAAATGGCACAGCTCATTAAAGCAAGGAAGGTGTGATGTTCCTTCTTTGAATATAGGCCGATTATACAATAGAACGTGAGTCACTTCTAATGGACTTTTCCTTCTCTCCATCTGTCCGTCCTCCTCCTCGCCCATTAACACTGCGTGCCAAATAAAAAGCAAAGTTGGCGTTTACATCAGTTTATGCAACAAAAAAAACCAAAGCTAATCTGTACTGGTGCAACCTGTGTGGATGCTGCTGCACCAAATACATCAAAAGAGCAGGGATTATTTTCTTATTATGCAACTTTTGAGTTTGAATGAGGTCGTTATGTCCTCGCAGCACAGACTCCATGGTGTCCAGCCAAGGAGCACAGCTTTGCCATCAGACTCTGAAAGTTATCAGCTGCAGTAGTAAAGAGGCACTTAACAGTTTTGCTTCTTATAATACTATATCATATTATTATTTTGTGAAACCACCTAATGGTCTCACAGGCCCCAACATTGGAGGACAAGGAATAGCTTAACACACGTTACATTATATTACACATACACATTAACACTAATGTTAATGTGTATGGATTTAAATTTGGGGAGAGAAAAAAAAAAAAAAGAAGAAGAAAATATATGTATATTTATATATATATATATATATATATAGTACAGGCCAAAAGTTTGGACACACCTTCTCATTCAATGGGTTTTCTTTATTTTCATGACTATTTACATTGTAGATTGTCACTGAAGGCATCACAACTACGAATGAACACATGTGGAGCCATGTACTTAACAAAAAAAGGTGAAATAACTGAAAACATGTTTTATATTCTAATTTCTTCAAAATAGCCACCATTTGCTCTGATTAGTGATTTGCACACTCTTGGCATTCTCTCGATGAGCTTCAATCGGTAGTCAGAGCAAAGGGTGGCTATTTAGAAGAAATTTTGATTGATTGATTGAGACTTTTATTAGTAGATTGCACAGTACAGTACATATTCCGTACAATTGACCACTAAATGGTAACACCCGAATAAGTTTTTCCAACTTATTTAAGTCGGGGTCCATGTAAATCAATTCATGGTAATTAGAATATAAAACATGTTTTCAGTTATTTGCCCTGATGTGGGATCTCAGCCGAGGATGTCGTTGTGGCTTGTGCAGCCCTTTGAGACACTCGTGATTTAGGGCTATATAAGTAAACATTGATATTTAACAATTTTTTGTTAAGTACTCCACATGTGTTCATTCATAGTTGTGATGCCTTCAGTGACAATCTACAATGTAAATAGTCATGAAAATAAAGAAAACACATTGAATGAGAAGGTGTGTCCAAACTTTTGGCCTGTATTGTATATATATATACAGTATATATATACATATATACATACATATGCATATATATATATACAGTATATATATATATATATATATATATATATATATATTTATACACGACTTGTCCAGGGTGTACCCCGCCTACCGCTCAAATGCAGCTGAGATAGGCTCCTGCACCCCCTGCAACCCCGAACGGGACAAGCGGTAGAAAATGGATGGATGGATATATATAATTTCAAGACTCCGTGCAGTACCTCTGTGGACCCCCAGGGGTCACGCACCCCTTGTTGAAAAACTTTGATTCTGACCTTACTGGGTGTGCGTGTATTGTAGTAATGGGTCGTTCCTGAACAATATGGCTTTTTGACATGAACAATTCTCTTTTTTTTTGTGACAAGTTCAAATTTGTGGTACCAAATAGAAGGGCGACACCAGACATTCTGGGTCCCATGACAAAAAAATAAAAAGGCCGCAAACTCCCCCTATGTATTTTTATCAGCCTGACCTAAGCCTTTATAATTATCTTTGTGATTAACACATGCTTTTACATCAGTTGATATGTAAGTAGTATGGATGTAAGTATTGGATGAGATTAAAATCAACAGTAAGAATGTTAATACAGTGTTAATATTTGAGATGGGCTCCAGCACCCCCTGCGACTCCAAAAGGGACAAGCGGTAGAAAATGGATGGATGGATGGATATTTGAGTGGGACCCGTGCTCCTCTGTAGTGGAAAAGTTGGGCTCTGAGGTCAAAAAGGTTAAGAACCGCTGCTGCATTATATAATGTATATTTTGTAGTGTTATGTAGATGTTGCGTTGTTTCACTGTAACTAGTTAGAACTGTAACAAGAATACTAACAATCTAATTGAGATGGGCTTTCTAGTTTTTCATTTTTTGTAGTGCTCTCTTCCATGTTGTGCATTTCCATAAAGCCATATATATATATAAACTTTGGCGATCATTTCCTATTTTTACATTACACATTAATATTAAATACATTGGGGACGGCGTGGCGAAGTTGGTAGAGTGGCCGTGGCAGCAATCGGAGGGTTGCTGGTTACTGGGGTTCAATCCCCACCTTCTACCATCCTAGTCACGTCCGTTGTGTCCTTGGGCAAGACACTTCACCCTTGCTCCTGATGGCTGCTGGTTAGCGCCTTGCATGGCAGCTCCCGCCATCAGTGTGTGAATGTGTGTGTGAATGGGTGAATGTGGAAATAGTGTCAAAGCGCTTTGAGTACCTTGAAGGTAGAAAAGCGCTATAAAAGTATAACCCATTTATCATTTTGGTCATAAATCCATTCAGATAGAAGAGAAAAACAAACAAACCTGAATTCAATTTTTTTTTGTACCAATGATTGATACGAATGTTTTGAGTTAGGAGCTCCACATAAGTTGAGGTACCACTGTATTTTGTGATATTAGAGTAAAATACCATTTTATGTACATAATTAAAACACGCAGAGACACATGCTCCTTGTACAACCTTGACGGGGCAAATTATCAGCCAAGCATTCACATACAATAAGACATATTTGCCATTACATATTATCATTGACAGAGCAGGAAGGGGCTAGGAAAAATTTCAGTAAAATTCCATTCGAAGCACTCTGTCATCCATTATTTGACACGTGATACGCGCTGCTTCATGCAAAACGGACTCTACGCACAGTGCATGTTTTGCCTGTAGGGAGGGGCGGCCCTGGAAACAAGCTGTACACTGACTACTCTAGAGTGTAACCACATTTCATGTCAATATTGTCCCTTATATATGTACCGCAATAGAAACGGTTGCTGATATGAAGGGTATACTCGCTGGCTGGTTAGAAAGGATCTATTTTGCCGTTTAACGTTGCTAAATAGTCATGTTGCTTCACAGGAAGGAAGGAGTATGTGCTTATCTTTCACACGACAGTGCACGGGTTGAGTCGCCTGTTGGACAATTGCATCATGTGACTGACTGAATGGCAGTTATTTTTTCATTAGGAATCCAAGCTCCAAGTATGAGCAACTCAAAAAGCATGATGAAAAAAACAAAAAAAAACAACCCTCACCTTGTTTGTTCTGCTTCATCTTTCCTTTCTCCTCTGAATTCCTTGATAATTAGACTGACATAAATCTACTGTATATTGTGTGTGAATAAGGCGATGCTCATATAGGCACTAACCAGCTTGAGAGTCCCTCAGCTGAAGAACACAAGATCCTGTCCTTGTCCAAAAGCCTTCTTAAGCTGGTTAAAGGGTTGTGCTATCAGGCGTAGCAGAGAACTAACACCTTCAGACTAAAGGAGATTGAAGACAATCCTGCAGAGGATTTCCCATCAAGCTACCTTGCAGCAATCTTGTGTTCCTTGGTCATCTTATAATTGTACACATTCCCTATAAGACATTTTTAAACTACTTGCTGCTTTGAGATAATTGATGTCAACATTACAATGCAATCAATGCAGGGCCTCATGTTTAACAATTATGATCACAAGTCGCCATCTGCTGGACAAATCTATACTGCACGTTTGGAAGACAGCTGCTGCAAATGACTAGTTGGTTATTTAGTTTAAGTGCTTTGTGCAATATTCCTTGTTTGGTCCTACAAAATAAAAGGAAGCAGACCACTTTATATGTATGTGTCGTTTGCTCAGCAGTATTTTAAGAATACACACGTGATGGTTTTCTTTTATTCAGACAACCCAAATAAAAGGCACATAACATTGCGCAATGTTCATGTAATAATTGGACACTTTTTTTTTTTTTTTTGCTGAAATGCAGGAATGTTTGATCTTTCCACTAACCAGAAAGCTTGTTGCTAGTATATACAAAATTACCATTGTTAATGTTCTAATACAAAATGTTTTATTATAAAAAGTGTTATTTTATCTATCTTCACTACTGTATCCTCAGACCTAAAGTAGTGTTGTACAAAGTTATACATTCAAAAGTTTTCACATAAAAGGTCATGGAGTTTTCAATTTGCTTTAAAAATACAGAGTGTTCAATTCGACAGTTTATCACATTAATTGCTCAAATTTGGCAAATAAGCTATTTATAGTGTATCTACGTCATACAGTAAGAAAAATACACTATTTTGTTAAAAACAAAAAGTCATGCATATTGCATTTTTTTTCAGTGTAAACTGAAAGTCTCCAATAGTTGCACCACTGTCGAGACAACAAGGCATTCTTGAAAAATATGTCTTAACAGCTATAGTGTTTGAGCTCATGCAATGTCAGTCTCAATTTTGAAAATCTTTGCTGCCTGAGACTGATGTTTTTCTTTAAAAAAAATATCAAATGTACAGTAGGTATGCCATAACACAGCAAAGAATCATCTCAATGGACGGGTTATGCTTTAAAAACTATCATCATCCCTGATGGAAATAGGGCAGTGTGTACCAAAACTCTTCTTCATGCAACATCTGCTAATAACGATAAACTATAAGGACTGGAAAAATATCCGCCCAGTTCAACATTTCATTCATCAATTTGAGATGCTGACAAATCGCAGCTTGAAATGTGGAATATGGCAAACAAATAATTGAACCTGCTTGCGGTCTAAGATATTCCAGTGCGAACAATATCACTAACAACAACTACAAAAAAAACATGTTTACATAAGCCACTCAGTCGTGCACCTCAAATAAAAATAAATGGATTTGTCGTGGAAGGCTATAGAGAAGAATCTCCAAATGGAAGTAAACACTGGTGATTGTTACACCGATGACATTTTTTGTTCAGACAAAAACAATTCCTACGGTACCAAATGCTTTTCCAAAAGTAATACAAACGAAGCAATCCCAGAATGAACATGTGTAGTATATATTCCTCCGGAGATTTCCTGAGTGAGGCTTTTTGGGGCATTAGGATATAAAGTAAACAAAAAACATCTAGATAGGAGTGAGACGTCAACTAATACTGCTGCTCTTCACCTGTGTAAAACATGTGTTCAGTGCAAGACTCCATCCACTCCGACTACATTGGGGGAAACCAATAAAAGCTACCATAGAACATATAAACAAGCCTTCATGAGCCGAAAACAAATAGAAAAATACAAACATTTCATAGTCGAGGACAAAAAAGGTAAAAACCTAAAACATGAAAATACATTACTATGTCAAATGTACATGTTAGCTGTACCTCAAGAGTGTAGTAACTATCTGAGAAGCACATGGAAGCTGCTGTCCCTTTTTACTATGCTAATTTCCTACATTAAATATGGATTAGCAGGCTATAGTAAACAACGTAAGAGAGCAATCTATGGATGATGTTTCAGTTCATCCACCTGGTCTCCCCTGTTAGGATCAAAACAACCGCTTTACCTCACCTGGCCTGTCATGGCACACATCACAGTTTCAGCACTCCAAACAACTATGCTAAGTCCTAAACTTGTCCTCATTTAAGGTCGGTCCTACTTGGTTTCTACTCAAGTGTGGCGCCTCTCCAGTCATGTAAAATTTGACTCGAGAGCGCCCCCTGGCTGCACACCTCATGGACAACCGCATCACTCACTTGATGTAGAGGGGAAAAAAGTTCAGTAGGGTATGGAAAAAAAGAGCTGGGCTGAGTTTCGCCTTGTGGTTAAATGCTCCTTTTGCTTTTACCAATGCGGGGAAGACGGCAGGACTTGGGACAGGAAAGGCATGCTGTCTACTGGTCTCATGGCAATATTGAGCGGGCCGGCAATATTCATCGCCATGGGGGTGGTTATTGCGACCGAGTGGGCGATATTCATGGGCGCGGAGGAGGGGATGTTGACTGAGGCGATGTTGACGGGCCCGGTGATGGTGACCGGGTGCTGGAGGCTGACCGGTGACGTGATGTTAACCGTGTTGGTGCTGATGTTCATCTGCGCCGCTATGGTGACGTGGTGGTTGTTGGCATTGCCGCGGTTCATCGCCAAGGAGATGGGAGCTGAAATGCTCACGGGGGTAGCGGAGGCCGAGTTGCAGACCTCGTTGCCGTCTGGAGAGGAAGAAGGAAGAGTCGTTAAATATTTGCTTTGCTACAGACCAACAGTGTATGGGTTGAACAATCAAGAATTCTAACAAAATCGAAGAAGAAACTGCAACTCTAAAGTGATACAAATGTCATTGCAAGATGGTCAGAACTCAACTGGACGGGTTAAATAAAGCGTAGAAAAATACTTAAGGATATTATAAACGGCCTCTACATGACACAAATGATAAGCAGCCCAACTAAAATTACACATTCCTCCCGAACCTTGCTGGATTTGGTATTTACTAATAAACCTGATCGCATAAAAAAACGTACAATTTAGTAACAGGTTGATCAGACCATAACATCACACTGATAACACGGAAGTTGTCAAGATTTAGGCATCACAGCCAAAAAGGTATACAAAAGTGCTTGCGCTATATCTCTAAAAAAGACCAACACTTACGAGAGAACAAACTTAAAACTGTTCCATTGGAGAAGCACCGAACATGCCTGTGATGACTTAATGACAAAAATCAAATAGATTATCTGTATATACACTAAAACAAAACTCCGAAAGAAAAGTGCTAAAATAAAAATACCTTGGATTAATGAAACAATTTGGACTCTAATGATTATCTGTATATACACTAAAACAAAACTCAGAAAGAAAAGTGCTAAAATAAAAATACCTTGGATTAATGAAACAATTTGGACTCTAATGAAAAATCGTGACTCAGCTGTCAAAAAGCTATTAAAACAGGTCTAAATACGGATCGTATGATTTTTAAGTGAGGAACAAAGTTACAACGCTGCTGCGGAAGGCTAGGGCTGACTTTCACTTAGAATTAATCAAAGCTGCAAAAGGGAACATTAGACAGTTATGGAAAAGTATTGACAAACTCACTGGAAGAGAGCAAACAAAAAAACACTGTAACATTAAATTTCGATGGCATTACTGTCTCAGACAGTCTGGACATAAGTAATCATTTTAATGAACATTTCATCCAGTCTGTACAAACTCTGAATAAAAACTTCCCTCAAAATCAGTGTAAAGAATTGCCATTTATTCAGGATGGACTAAGTTTAGATTTAATAAATGAAACAAAGGTAAACAAAATCCTCTCCACATTATCAAGCTCACGATCTAGAGATATATACGGTTTGGACACTTTCTTCCTAAAAAAGTATTAAGATAGTCTTACTGCTCCTATAACAACATTGATAAATCAATCAATAACAGAAAACACTTTCCCTACCACGTTGAAAACTGTCACTATCATCCCAATCCATAAAGCAGGAAATTAACTAGACATCAACAACTACAGACCAATTAGCCTTCTCCCGGTTACATCCAAAGCAATAGAAAAAGTGACCATTGAGCAACTCACAGAACATCTGGACTATGAAGGTCCTCCTACATCCCATGCAGTTTGGGTTTCGGGCAAATCACTCGACCGAAACTGCATGTTGCCTTCTACTAGAAACAATAAAACAAAACCTTGACAATGGAGGTGTAGTTGGAGCAATATTCTTAGACCTCCGCAAGGCATTCGATACAGTTACCCCACGTTACTTACAAAATTAACAACTTTTAAACACACACTTCTGACAAGCTTCTGGTTGAATTTTTGACCACTCCTCTTGACAAAATTGGTGCAGTTCAGCTAAATTTGTTGGTTTTCTGACATGGACTTGTTTCTTCAGCATTGTCCACATGTTTAAGTCAGGACTTTGGGAAGGCCATTCTAAAACCTTAATTCTAGCCTGATTTAGCCATTCCTTTACCACTTTTGACGTGTGTGTGGGGTCATTGTCCTGTTGGAACACCCAACTGCGCCCAAGACCCAACCTACGGGCTGATGATTTTAGGTTGTCCTGAAGAATTTAGAGGTAATCCTCCATTTTCATTGTCCCATTTACTCTCTGTAAAGCACCAGTTCCATTGGCAGCAAAACAGGCCCAGAACATAATACTACCACCACCATGTTTGACGGTAGGCAAGGTGTTTTTTTGTTTTTGTTTCATCCGACATCACATGGACAAAAGGTAAGACCTTCTGGAAGAAAGTTCTGTGGTCAGATGAAACACAAATTGAGCCGTTTGACCACAATACCCAGCAATATGTTTGGAGGAGAAAAGGTGACGCCTTTAATCCAAGGAACACCATTCCTACTGTCAAGCATGGTGGTGGTAGTATTATGCTCTGGGCCTGTTTTGCTGCCAATGGAACTGGTGCTTTACAGAGAGTAAATGGGACAATGAAAGAGGAGGATTACCTCCAAATTCTTCAGGACAACCTAAAATCATCTGCCCGTAGGTTGGGTCTGGGCGCAGTTGGGTGTTCTAACAGGACAATGACCCCAAACACACGTCAAAAGTGGTAAAGGAATGGCTAAATCAGGCTAGAATTAAGGTTTTAGACTGGCTTTCCAAAGTCCTGACTTAAATGTGTTGACAATGCTGAAGAAACAAGTCCATGTCAGAAAACCAACAAATTTAGCTGAACTGCACCAATTTTGTAAAGAGGAGTGGTCAAAAATTCAACCAGAAGCTTGTGGATGGCTACAAAAAAAAAGCCCCTTAATGCAGTGAAACTTGCCAAGGGACATGTAACCAAATATTAACATTGCTGTATGTATACATTTGACTCAGCAGATTTGGTCACATTTTCAACAGACCCATAATAAATTCATAAATGAACCAAACTTTATGAATGTATTTTGTGACCAACAAGTATGTGCTCCAATCACTCTATCACAAAAAAATAAGAGTTGTAGAAATTATTGGAAACTCAAGACAGCCATGACATTATGTTCTTTACAAGTGTATGTAAACTTTTGACCACGACTGTATCTGTCTTTGAGTTTAATGTCTCTGTGCTTTGTCCCTTCAAATAAAGACTAAACTAAACCAAACTAAACTCCAGAAGCCTGTTTTGCAGTACTTATTCCCAATGCCATCACCAAAAGTCAAGGTTGAAAAATGTGATGTAAGAATAGAACCAAAAATACAACTTTGCAAAGTTGGAAAGTAGTACATAGAGGATGGAGCTCTGCTTTAAAGCGGGGCGACCCCACCTTTCTAATAGTGATAAATAAAGTACCGGTAACAATGTTTTACACTTATTTGACAGGTACCTAGTTAATAAATGATAGCTAAATGTCATCCATCTGGGACAAAAATACAAGGGAGATTAACAGCATTCCATTATAAAATACAGTGGTACCTCAGCTTAAGAGTGCCCCAATTTAAGAGTGTTTTGATGTAAAAGCTGTCTCTCGGCTTATTGTTATGCGTTAAGTTGCAAGCAAAAGTTTGAGTAACAAGCATCCCCGCAATTAGTTGGCAAAGTGACTGTCACAGTGAACACTGTAAAATCTGACCAAAACATCTGATCTTACTTGGTAGTAGGGATGTGTAACGATAAAGGGTATTAATGATAACCATAGTAAAACTCTCGGTTAGTATTACCGTTTGGAATTAAAATTATCGAAAAACCATGATAACTGCACTTTGATAAACTCACGGACTGGCACTAGCTCTCTATCTTAAATGTAAACAAGAGTCTTAACGCCTTTCCCCATTAAGCAAAGACATACCCCAATTTACACTTACATAAACACTTACATAAATTGTGTACATTGAACCTATAAGCTGTTCTCTCTTAGAACAGAGTAATGGATAAACACTCTAAAGGAATATGACACACAGGTGTTTTATAGTGCGCTCAAGGACCGCTGAACAGAATACGACACTTCAATGCCCACCAGAACACTCATCAGGGAAGCAAAATAAATAAAACATGCAAAATAGAGGGCTTTCTAAGAGTATGTCTATTAATTTGTGTTATTTAAAGAAATCAAAAGATTTCAGTGAGTGTTTAAGTACTTTTTTGAGCACATGCCGCGATAACAATAACAACTGAACATTTTGGTCACAATAACCGCGATATAAAACTTTCATATTGTTAAATCCCTACTCACTAGCATTAGGTTATAGCTAGAGATGGACATAACTTTGTTTTTCCAACCATGGGAAAGAAGAAAGTGAGTGTGAAGGACAGTGCTGACAAAAGGAAGTGGATGATATACATTAAATTAAATAAATAAATTATTTTAAAAAATGACAGTGTGTGTAGCCAACTTGGCAGAGGAATTTGAGTGCTATCACTGCTAGTCTGCACTATTCTGAAGCAGAATAAGTCAAACGTCAGCCAAGGATGATAAAACAATATTTAAATGTCAGACATTTATTTATGAAAATATTGAGAGGCTGCTGATGGGGTGTTGGAAGGAGTTACCGCAGAAGACCACTCTCTAAGGTAAAAGTTGTACATTAGTATTACATTACTTCATAGTAACAATTTTTTCAGAGCCATTAATCACAAAGGGCTTTACAGACCACCGTGATATCCACACATCCAACTATTGTAGATGTTTGTAGAACAATATTTATGGTCTAAAAGTTTGTTTTTCTTTTTAAAAGGCATGTTACATGTGGGACGGTATAGCTCGGTTGGTAGAGCGGCCGTGCCAGCAACTTGAGGGTTGCAGGTTCGATCCCCGCTTCCGCCATCCTAGTCACTGCCGTTGTGTCCTTGGGCAAGACACTTTACCCACCTGCTCCCAGTGCCACCCACACTGGTTTAAATGTAACTTAGATATTGGGTTTCACAATGTAAAGCGCTTTGAGTCACTTGAGAAAAAGCGCTATATAAATGTAATTTACTTCACTTCACTTCACAACTGAGCTCTTTTGGGGGGACCATGCACCAATTCAACTGATTTTACTTCATTTAAATGGATTACGTTGATTTGAGATACATGTGTTTGTCTTAACAGTTGTCAGAGCCAATGAAGCTCATAAATTGAGGTACTACTGTACATTACACTTGAGGATCCAACATAGTAAATTGCGGAAAGGCTAGAATAAACAGCTAAAGATCATCATGTGGAGCAGGGATTCTCTAGTGGTTCTGTTAATGAGAGATCATCACGTGTGCTGGGGGAAATTATTCCGTTTCACTCAATTGGTCAGAAAAGTAATACTTATTTACTACAAGTAATGTATCTCTGTTTATTTATGCTAGCAACATGTAGTGACAGGCAGGACAATTAAACACTCTTTCATTTGATGGCAGAAGGTACATAATTAACATATGTGACACCTGATGTATTCATGCAAGCTTTGTTTGGTGATATGCTGTGAAAAAGTGAAGGCCAATCTTGATCATTGCTGAAATATAAACCATGTGACTTGAGCAACGGCTATTTAGGGAATAAGATGACATTTGTCAACTGCACGTCAGACTACTGTCCAGATAGGACCACAAATACTGTACCTTTGTTACAAGAGTTAAAGTTGGTTTGTCCGTGAGTCTTCAGATGGCTGGTGATGTAGGCAGCACTCAGCATCTTCCCACAGATGCTGCAGGTCACCTTGCCCTCGTGTCTGATCATGTGAGAACGCAGTCGGTCTTTGGTGGCAAAAGCAGAGGTACAAGCCTGCAGGCACACACACAAACGCACACACAGAAAAGGTTAAGTGAGTGTAATCACAATAATGAGGTCGTCTGTCAGGTGGACACAGGTATATGGGCTCTTACCGTCACTTGACATTTGAACGGCCGTTCAGAAGAATGAACATGCTTTACGTGGCAACTCAAGTGGTCTGGTCTGCAAAAACAACAAATAAGAATCATTTTCAAAACAGATTTGTCACTGGTCAAGAGGCGGGTCATTGAGACTCTGCAAATACACATGCTCTAAAATGCTAAGGCCAACTGCACCTGAACACATATTTCAAAACTATACATTTTCCCGACTGCGTTGGTAAAAAATATGTCCATTTAGAAGATTATAAAAAAGTTTAAATCACTGTCCACATAAAAATACATTTACCGGCTGTCCTGTTTATTTTTCACAAAGCCTGAAAAAGCTAAGCTGACTTGGCCGTGCATTCTAAAGCCTCTGGTTATCAATATATCGAAGTATTGGATGTACAAAGATGTGCATATTATCTTTAAAATCAGTACACATATAATTAAACGAAGTCAAGAAAGCACCATTACTTTTTTAGCACACCTCAAATGTTAAGGCACACGCACGCTTGTCTACAATGAAGAGGAGGGAAAAAAAGTCATATTTCTCCCAGGGTGCTATTGAAGTCTAAAAACAAGAGATAGTTTTGCTCATATCTTACAAAAACACTGGTCGGGGTTTTCTAAAAGCTCAGTTTTAAGAAAAACATACTACATTTACATGTGGATGAGAGGTCAAAAACAAATTAAAAATGTGTTTTTCAAATATCAATATTTGTGTGGACCAAGCCTAAGTAGCAAAGACAGAAACAACCCATTGTTGCACTTAATTTTTTTGTATTTTTATTTTACTTAATCATGTTCATGCTAAAATTGCTCACATACTGATGTGGTGTACTTGCATGATAATGAGGGGCTCTGCCCATTCCTTAAAAGTTGAGCCAGTGGCAGTTGATTCTCTATGACCAATCATGCGTGATTTAGTTTGGCCTACTTTCAAGAAGCACCACACTGAGATGGTAAAGCATTATATTGTACACTTGTTTACTCTCAATAAAGTGGCAGTTGACAGACACAATTCAAAGCTTCATTTTTTTTCTTACATAAACATATCGAGAATAATAATGTCGTGCGAGTTTAGATGGCGGTTTTCTGTAAATGTCCCGTGCTAAATTTGCACAGCATCTCTCTCAAGATTAAGAGGAAAATGTAAGCCAACTTCATTAATACTGCAGCGCAGCTGGAAAGTTGTACGTCGAACAAAAACAAAGCATATTTATTACTGAATGACCTTCAAGAATAAATTGCGCTTTTGTCAATGAACACTGAAAAACTTTTGTTGTTTGAACTTAAATAAAAACATGAAGGTGATTAGCATTATTGTCTTATGGCTTTCTTGTCTTATTCTAAACTGAGTTTGTGTATGAACACTTTGGAATGCTTGTGCTGTCATGCATATATTGCTTCAAAAATATATAAACCCACGAAAGACGGTGGGTTTATATGTCTGTCCATTGTTTAATTAAAGTGATGTTCACTTTTCAGTTCTTTGCCTGCAGACCTTTAACAGTGAATCCCAGTGTTCATAAAACTCAGTTTGGCGTGGATCCACCACTGACAGCTGGATATTTCTGGTGACGCTGAGAGCTGCATCATGTTAGCGGGGAGACTAAAAGCGACCATGTTGGCTCCCGCTTCCAAACCGGAAAGCTCCATTCGTCTGGAATTTGCTTGATTACTTATACATACAAATGAGGAGTCATGTGGAAGTTTTTCAGTGGTGCTAGGAAGCAGATATTTCTGCCACATTCAGTGGGACGGATACAAGTGAGTCTAGACAGTGCATGGCAACAAATCGAACTAAGTGGTAGTGACTCAGTGGCCTTTTCTCCACTGCCCATTTTGGCTTTCCAGAATGCAGATGAATGCCTTGCCCACGTCACTGGGCTGGAAGCATGCCTGAAGCAAGTGGATTTCATAGCAGGGTGTTACTGTAACCGTGTATCACAGGCTAACGCCATGGTATGATCAATATTCCTTTCTTACTAGAAGAACCGTGACTATGTGAAGAGACTCGGGCTGTCTCCATGGTCAGAGGGCGGCCATAGCACATCAAGCTCTGAAACAGTGATTCTATGCAATACAAAACCTTACCCCCACAAATGTTTGTGTAATGTTTGTCTGGTCATTACAAAACTTGTAATCTCATGGCAAATTCCAAGTGATCCAGATGTTAATATTAACCCAGGATGCTTAACGATTAATTTGATTAGAAAAAAAAGCTTTGATTTATATTGTCTTGTTTCAAATAATTTTTTAATGAGTGTAACTAATAAAAATTTATAAAATGCCCGAAAGGAGCCCAGAGCTTTAAATACACAGACATTGTTTTTTTGCATGGCAGCTGCAATTGAGCGCACATGAGGGCAGTGTTGTGTGAGTGATTTGTATGGCAGCGAACAGCGTAGGGTTTCTACTATTATTAATAAACACACAAGTGCAGCTGGGATAGGCTGCAGCACCCCCGCGACCCCAAGAGGGACAAGTGGTAGAAAATGGATGGATGGATGTTAAAAGTGCAATTTCAATGTCGATGATAGACCTGGGAGATATATCGATTTTATGGATGAATTCCAGTTTTTTGGAAAAAAAAACTTGATGTTTTTTCTACTCTGCTTGGACATACTTTTTGCCCCAAGAGCTATCATAGCTTCCACTCTTCTCCTTATTTCCTTAGCAGAGATTCACACACCTAGCAAAACATGGCTTATTCCAACTCTAACAAGAGCGAGACATTTGTTCCAAAGAAAAAACAAGCATTGTCAGTAGTTTAGATTCGCAGCAACAGGCGTGGAGCAAATTATTGCACACTGCAAAAAAGGGAGCAGTACAACACACTAATTCCAGCATCTAAAACAGAAGCAACCAACTAACTGCGGGAAATACAACTCTTTACGAGGCGGACAAGACCGCAACAACAAACAAAATGAGACTGTCGCTAAAAAGCAGCTTACTGTGGTGGAATCATTTACACAGGGTATGTATGATGATACCTTGTATGATAAGAAAGAAGCACAATTGAAAACATTCACTACAGCAGTCGCTCTGCACATCACCATTGTGGCGCATGGATAATGAAAAAGCCTGTGATTATCTACTTACTGAAACTGTACTACTCGACGTTTTACTTGGTTATTTATTTGCATACAATGTATTGTAAATTCTGAAATATAAGCTGCTACTTTTTCTCCTAGACTTTGAACCGTGTGGCCTGTAAGACAGTGCGGCTAATTTATGGATTTTTCACCTTAAAATTTAGTGGGTGCACTCAATAGTCAGAAAAAATGCGGTATGATACTCCATTTTTATTTACAGAAGTATTTTATCCCAGACAAAAGTTTTAAGTTCTCACTTAGTTAATCTCAATGTTTGAGACGACTTGTTTTGCATGGAATGTGCAACGCTATCTTTTTTTTAACAGAACTAATTTCTTCAAGACAGAAGTATTGCTTTCTAGAGAAAGCTCTTAATTTAATTAAAAAATGATTCCATAAAAAGTAAAATTTATATCTGGTCTAAAAAGAACATTATACAATTTAGAATTTTGCTTAGAGTAAGTGTTGTGATGCAGTGTATACAGTGTCATTTCACACTACTAGTTTCAGATAAAAGAAAACTTGTTTTAACAAAACGGGAAAAAAAGTAAATCAAATTGTTGGTAAAAAAAATCGGAGACTTTATTTTTCGGCCATATAGCCCAGGCTTTGTTGATGATTTGCATTTATAAGAAAAAAATAATGATGTTATGGCAAGCAGAACAATCTTTGGTTCTACTTTTTGTCCCCTATATATGCATTGAGGCTATAATGTGTGTTTTAGGCCTGGGCAATATATCGATACATTTGAGTTTTTTTGTTGCAGACCATTTAAAAATTAAAAATAAAAAATAAAATGTTTCCTCTTGTTCTGGCATACGTTTTGCCCCCATGAGCTTCCGTTTCCTTCGCCCGCCCCGCCGCCTTACTTCCTTAGCCTAGATTCAAAATGTGGCTAATAAACGCTAACAGCGAAATGTTTGTGCCAAAGAAAAGAAAAGTGTTGTCAGTACTTTGGTTTGCAGCTTTAGGCGTGTAACAAATGACTGCATGGTGTAAAGTTTATTTAAAAAAGCGGCAGCATGAACTTATTTCAGCAACTGAAACCAAAGCCTCCAGCCGAATGTGGGAAATGCAACCGAACAAGACCGCAACAACAACAAAAACTCTGATTAAAACGCATCTTACTATGATGAAATAATTTACACCAGGTATCCATGTATGATAAGAAAGAAGCAAAATGCACAGAATGATCACTAAAGCAGTCTCTCTGCACACCACCAAGATGTGTGAATGAAAAAGCCTGCCTTTATCCACTTACTAAAACTAGTAGCTAGTCTTCTCAAAGTTGTATTTGATTATTCATTTGCATACAGTGTATAATAATACTACATTTTTATTTAACGAAGTATTTTATTCAAGACAGAAATGTTAAGTTTTCACATTATTAATCTCAATGTTTGAGATTATTATTTATTTGCATGCAATGTGCAATGCTACATTTTTGTTAACAGAAGTATTTTATTCACAGAAGTATTGCTTACAAAGGAAACTCTTGATTTAGTTATTTGAAAATGATTCCATAAAAAGTACAAATTCACATCTCGTCTAAAAAGAACAACTTTATTCAAATTAGAATTTGCCCAGAGTAGCATGCAGTGTAATTTCAAACTACTAGTTTGGATTAAAAAAAAACAAGTTTTGAATTTTTTCTGTCATTTATATTCAATGGTTTCTTTAAAAATAGGGGGATGAAATTTGGAAAAAAAATCATAAATCGAAATTTTGTGTGAAAATACCTCAGATTTTTTTTTTTTTTACGTCATATCGCCCAGGCCTAGTGTGTTTTATTCGATTAATCGAACAAATTGATCGATTACTAGGTGCAGCCCTACTAGGATGTAAAAGCTTTAAAAATTTACTTTCGGAACCAACTTTGCTTTTGTTTCTTTCTGAAACTACCCAAGCTTTGGGCAGCTTGCATCCTTATCAGTCTTTTTAGAAACATATACAATGCTTTTATGCTTTCCTCATTTTGCTCTGATAAGTTGAATATTGTAAAATAACACATTGACCAAAAGTGCAAACGATAGTGCTGCAGATCGGAATAATGTAGTCTTACCTGGAAAAACCTTTCCCACAGACGGAGCACACATAGGGCTTAATAATGCCACCATCATGAGAGCGAACATGGTAGGTCATCCGGTCCTTCCTTTTGAACCGTTGATGGCAGATGGGGCACTCGAAGGGCTTTTCATCCGAATGGGAGAGCTTGTGGCGATTCAGGTGGTAAACATCACGGAAGGCCTTGCCACACATCTCACACCCGTGGTTCTTCTTGACAGGTTTGGCAGGTTTCTTTGGGACAGTCTGATGGTGCATGTTGCCCATTATAGACGATGTCATGATGCTTGCGCCTGACGAGACAGATGTAGTCGCTGTGGAAAGGATCCCTGCTGCTGTAGAGATGTAGGAAGGATTCCCGTTGTTGTCTCGCGTCATCGTGGAGATCATTGGGACCATGGTAGGGGCCGTCTGAGCAGTCTTCTTTGGCCGTGACACCATTTTGATACCTGTGTGGCTGGACTCATGGCGTCGTAGGTGGTAGCTGTCGCGGAAGGCTTTGTTACAGTACCCACAAACAAACGGAGTTTTGCCTTTGTGCTCCTTCTTTATCCCATGCAGTGGCCGTACACCCCCTCCACTGGCCACATTGTCTTTAAGGAGATCTGCAGCATTGGTTTGGACTTTGTGTTCTATTTGGATGGGCAGGATAGGCTTTTGGTCGATTGGTTCAGTCCCTGTATTAAGAAGAGGCAATAGGCTGTTCTGGGCCACCTGGTGCTGGTGGTGGAGGGCTTCATTGGCCTGCTGTTGGAAAAAAACAGAGAACAATATATATTTTAGAGGCCAAAATGCTCAATAGTAGTTACAGTAAATGTTAGGTGACCAGTCTTTTTTAAGTGTTATCAAATACTGCAATCAAGGCCAAATATTAGAATAAGCAATCGGATAGATAGAGAGATAAAATGCAGTGCAATTGAGTTCTACTTGCTAAAAATGGTTTCACGTTGCCCAAGTAGCAATGTTTTACAGTTCAATGAATCTACAATGGTACCTCAATTTACGTGTAATTTGAGATATGAGCTGTCTCTCTGTCTTTTGTTTTGCATTAGGTTGTGAGCATTATTCAAGTTATTAATTGGTAATTGCAGGGTTTCCCCTATTTGTATCTAATCGTGGCGCGGCGCCATGGCTATACATTAACAAATTAATGTAATATCGTATGCCTAGGTAAACCATGATCATCAAAATTATAACACAAAGACTTGACATACCTCACTTTTTTTTTTTTTATAATGTCCTGCCCAGCTTCTCGGGCAAATCATATAGCAGATGTAGATGCCCATATCGGCTGTTCAGATTTACTTTACAAAAGAGAAGTGTAGGATACTTCTCTTGTTGCCTTACTTGTATTTTGACTTTATTAAATGTATTTATATTATCATTTGGTGCAGCCGGGCCGGAGCAGGAGGGGATAGAAAGAGAGAAAAAGGAAGACAGAGGAGGGAATTGTGGGGACAAGAGCGGGATTAGACAGAGAGACAAAAACAACAACAGCAAACACAACAACAACAACAACAACAACAGAGCAACATCAGCAAATACGACATGTACAAATATGATGGTAAAAGTAATAGCAAATAAGCAGTTAGCGAAAATAAAAATAAAAATACAGAAATGACAATGAGCATTATTACACTAAAAATGGAGCAATATGAATACCAATAGAAATAGTGCTATTGATAATAAACAATACCAGTACTTTACCTTTATTATCAACAATACAATTGTTCAAATGCAACAATACATATACGTAATGATAACTTGAGATACGAAAGAATGCAGAAAAATGGAGGGGAAGAAAGAGAAGCAACCTACATTAACCTTGTAGATTGTTATAGTAACAATAGGTTAAGCTTTGTCAGTGTGCCATGTGTTATACCCAGTTTACCCTAGGGCAACAACGTTAATATATGTTTGATGAAACGTGATTATGTGCATGAGTGTATGTGTGCATATGTACTTGTATATGTACAGTATGTGTATGTGTGCTTGTACAGTGAATGTATATGTACAGTATGTGTATATGTGTGTACAGCGAATGTATATGTACAGTATGTGTATACAGTATGTGTGTTTGAACAGTGAATGTATATGTACAGTATGTGTAAATGTGTGTTTGTACAGTGAATGTATATGTACAGTATATGTATGTGTGTGTTTGTACAGTGAATGTATGTGTAGTATGTGTATGTGTGTGTTTGTACAGTGAGTGTATATGTACAGTATGTGTATATGTATGTTTTTGACATACCTCACTTTGAGTTTGTATCACATATTAGTTTCACATTTGAAGTTGAATTGCTGCCATGAATTACCGTTTGCATATAATTTTTTTCAATCCAAAGAGGTTCATTGGGTCTTCAAAAAATTATGAAATTTGTTATTCTTAAAGCCAGATCTGTGTGTTTACTTCCATACCTAACAATTTCGGCTGCAATTGTTGTTGAGGAAGGCAACAGTTGCAGCCGAAACCGTCAGGTACAGAAGTAAACACAGAGGTCTGGCTAAAAGAATAACACATTGCATTATTTTTCTTAGTTTCCCCTTTACATTCATTAGGAGCTATCCAATACATTGAAAACAGTCCAACTCTAGGAGGTGGATGGCAGCATCCAGCTATTCTACATCCTTTACACGCAAAATGTTAACGACACAGACAAAAAATAGTAAGAAGAATAGTTGACAGAATGTTGATTTTGGAAGTGGAATGGTCTTTAATGTAGCCAACACATGTAGCACAACACCAAATACAAAATAATTCAAATACTGGTTTAAAAAAAGGATCCAATTATGACCCTGCCGATTCACCCTTTGACTGAAGCAAGGCATTCTAAGCAGAAATCAGCATAGCTTGCTGCCAAAAAGGCTCTAAGGAGCAGGCCATTATTTTTGTGATCGAACAACAACACAATTGCAGGTCAGTAAAGAATGAAAGCACATACTTAAAAAAAAAAAATTGTAACAATATGGAATGTGGCACCGAAAGTCATTGGTTGGGATGGCTACAGTATTATCTGTACCATAATGGAACTAGTGCCGAGATAAGCGGTAGTAACCAGATTTAAAAACCAAGCAGCTATCATTATTAGTGTCTTAATTAGGACAAAATGTTTTTTAATGTACCCGCTTGGACATCGTTTAAGCACCAGAACAGCTTTAAAAGTTCTGACTTGGCACCAATATAATATGTACATATTATCCAACTCCACCCCAAATGTCACACTTAACTTTTATTTCAGTTTCTTTTAAAAACTTTGATCCTGATCCTGACTGGTTGACTAGTTTCCAAACTCTGATATTAATGTGAAGTGCACTTTATTTGCAATTTTGCCTATTATTCACAATCCCTATGTAAGACAAAAACACATGTAGTATTTTACAAATTAGAATACATAAAAAAAGAAACAAGTATGTAGGCCTTGGCCGTTAACAAATTTGGTTCGATGATATACGGTACTGACCTACAAATTATTGCCGATAAACTATATTACCATAATTTAACCACTGATGTAATAATAATAATAATAATGCATGTATATGTTTTCAAAGGCAATACGCTTGTATTTTAACATTGTATTCGAAATGTAAACTTTTAAATCTCCAAGTTGAATAAAACAAACAAAAAATAACAAAATATACTTTGTTAGCAACATTTTTCACTTAAATAAAATCCCCAACCAAAAGCAATAACATATTTTAAGAAGGGGGTTGGAGATTGTCAAATATAAACAACCAAAACAATACATAAAATGGCTAAAATGACACACTGGTGACTGTGGGAAAACTAGTGACCATCACGGATGATGCCAGTCACCCTCTGCATACCGTTATCAGTAGCCAGAGGAGCCTGTTCAGTGCTAGACTGCTTCATCCCACGTGTAGGACTAATAGGCTCAAAAACTCTTTTGTCCCACACGCCATCTGACTGTACAAACTCCTCTCTGGGGGAGAGAGGAGGTATTAGAATGATAGGGGATGCAAAACAATAACATATACCCCCATTATTTATTATTTACTTTTTAAATTATATCTCAACTCTGTACACTACTGCTGGAATTTTAATTTTCCTGAGGGAACTCTCCTGAAGGAATCAACAAAGTACTATCTATCTATCTAAATAAAGTATTGACAAAGCTGCACTTCAATATTGAACATGTAGTAGGGCTGGGCGATATGGATGAAAAAGTATATCTCGATATAGTTTTGCTTAAACTGGATATTCAATATATATCTTGATATATTTTTTGGTGAAAATATACATATAAATATATTCATTTTTGAGCGATATTCACTGAAATTGAAGTGAATGACAACTGTACTATAAACAGCCAGTGGCCATTTTATTAACCCAGCTAGCCAAGATGGGTATTTACAGCACAGAAAAAAACTGTTTAAGTAGTACAGAATTATATAACATAAAATAGAAACATATTATTTCAACATAAAATAAATAACATAGCTACGCAAATAATACACATGTATCAAACTCAGATAAAAAATACATTTGCAGGCAAACACTTTTTAATTCCCAGTCGACAATGTGATGGACTGTCACACATGTACGGTTCTGAGGTCCTACTAGAAGTGGTCCGCGCAAAGTAAGTGACTTTACTTAATTGTGCGGCTATGATCTTCTTCACTTCGTCATACATTTCGCTTGAATATTCTCTTTTCTCTTCTCCGACTCTCTTTGTCATTTGCTTGTGTGTTGTTGTTGTTGTGGGTCAGTGCAGTGGGGGGGAGACGACAAGCACCGCTTGGAAGGGGCAAGGGGACGGATTTAATAGCCAATGGAGTATTGCGGGGGAGAACAAGAACACAACAAATAAGAGGTGTTTGGTCATTTTAACGTGAAAAAAATTATATTGATATTACAAACCCCGTTTCCATATGAGTGGGAAAATTGTGTTGGATGTAAATATAAACGAAATACAATGATTTGCAAATCATTTTCAACCCATATTCAGTTGAATATGCTACAAAGACAACATATTTGATGTTCAAACTGATAAACTTTTTTTTTTGCAAATAATCATTAACTTTAGAATTTGATGCCAGCAACACGTGACAAAGAAGTTGGGAAAGGTGGCAATAAATACTGATAAAGTTGAGGAATGCTCATCAAACACTTATTTGGAACATCCCACAGGTGAACAGGCAAATTGGGAACAGGTGGGTGCCATGATTGGGTATAAAAGTAGATTCCATGAAATGCTCAGTCATTCACAAACAAGGATGTGGCGAGGGTTCTACCACTTTGTCAACAAATGCGTGAGCAAATTGTTGAACAGTTTAAGAAAAACCTTTCTCAGCCAGCTATTGCAATGAATTTAGGGATTTCACCATCTACGGTCCATAATATCATCAAAGGGTTCAGAGAATCTGGAGAAATCACTGCATATAAGCAGCTAAGCCCGTGACCTTCGATCCCTCAGGCTGTACTGCATCAACAAGCGACATCAGTGTGTAAAGGATATCACCACATGGGCTCAGGAACACTTCAGAAACCCACTGTCAGTAACTACAGTTGGTCGCTACATCTGTAAGTGCAAGTTAAAACTCTCCTATGCAAGGCGAAAACCGTTTATCAACAACACCCAGAAACGCCGTCGGCTTCGCTGGGCCTGAGCTCATCTAAGATGGACTGATACAAAGTGGAAAAGTGTTCTGTGGTCTGACGAGTCCACATTTCAAATTGTTTTTGGAAACTGTGGACGTCGTGTCCTCCGGACCAAAGAGGAAAAGAACCATCCGGATTGTTCTAGGCGCAAAGTTGAAAAGCCAGCATCTGTGATGGTATGGGGGTGTATTAGTGCCCAAGACATAGGTAACTTACACATCTGTGAAGGCGCCATTAATGCTGAAAGGTACATACAGGGGATAGGTTGATTGGCAACACTAAATTGGCCCTAGTGTGTGAATGTTGTCTGTCTATCTGTGTTGGCCCTGCGATGAGGTGGCGACTTGTCCAGGGTGTACCCCGCCTTCCGCCCGATTGTAGCTGAGATAGGCTCCAGCGCCCCCCGCGACCCTGAAGGGAATAAGCGGTAGAAAATGGATGGTACATACAGGTTTTGGAACAACATATGTTGCCATCCAAGCAACGTTACCATGGACGCCCCTGATTATTTCAGCAAGACAATGCCAAGCCACGTGTTACATCAACGTGGCTTCATAGTAAAAGAGTGCGGGTACTAGACTGGTCTGCCTGTAGTCCAGACCTGTCTCCCATTGAAAATGTGTGGCGCATTATGAAGCCTAAAATACCACAACGGAGACCCCCGGACTGTTGAACAACTTAAGCTGTACATCAAGCAAGAGTGGGAAAGATTTCCACCTGAGAAGCTTCAAAAATGTGTATCCTCAGTTCCCAAACGTTCACTGAGTGTTGTTAAAAGGAAAGGCCATGTAACACAGTGGTGAACATGCCCTTTCCCAACTACTTTGGTACGTGTTGCAGCCATGAAATTGTAAGTTAATTATTATTTGCAAAAAAATAAATAAAGTTTATGAGTTTGAACATCAAATATCTTGTCTTTGCAGTGCATTCAATTGAATATGGGTTGAAAAGGATTTGCAAATCATTGTATTCCGTTTATATTTACATCTAACACAATTTCCCAACTCATATGAAAACGTGTTTGTACGATATTTTCTTAATTTATATCTTGTTTAAAAATATATCGATATATATCTTACAAACTCGATATATCGCCCAGACCTAACATGTAGGCATAGGTAAAGTTGTACATCACTTAACTGACAATCAAGGTAGGACATTTTTAAACTAAAGTGCAGAGTAACAATATAAACACTACGGTATAAGCAGATGTAATAAGAGGTCATATGAAAACAAAACTTAAGTCTGGCAGATTCGGAGTGAGGAACACCAACCATACTTGCCAACCTTGAGACCTCCGAATTCGGGAGATTGGGGGGGTTTGAGGTGGGCGGGGCCAGGGGGCGGGGTATATTTATAGCTGGAATTCAGTGAAATTCAAGTATTTCTTATATATATATATATATACATATACACACATACATATATATACAGTATATATATATAAAATAAATACTTGACTTTCAGTGATTTATAATATATATATCTATATATATATATACACATATATATATATATATATATATACACATATATATATATACATATATATATATATATAAAATAAATACTTTACTTTCAGTGATTTAATATATATATATATATATATATATATATATATATATATATATATATATATATATATATATATATATATATATATAAAATCTCCTGAGGATTGAGGAAAACCCTCATGAAACAGGCCTGTAGAGATGAAATAGTCTTGTGATTTTTTTTTCCCACACATATATATATATATATATATATATATAAATAAAATAAATACTTGAATTTCACTTTTCATTTATTTACACATAACACTCTATTCATTGTTGTATTTGAAAGTGCAATGCTTTGCAGCCAGTAGCACAGCCTTTGAAGGAGCGTAGGTATGAGCAGTGTAATATTCTGGGTTGGAGTCAATAACCAGGCGAGGTGATGAAGTTACGTCTCTTTACTTCATACTTAAGAACCGACTCCCACACTTGCCGTCAGGGTGCGCAATACAATGTAAACCGTTGGCCAACCAAAAAGTAACCACAGAACACTATACACAACATTCACCAGGAGATGGCAACAAACGACTTAGATCACTCTATTACAGCTGGCATCTGTAAAATTTAATTTGCAGGAAAGGAGTGAGTTTAGGGTTGAATTGTCCATCCTCGTTCTACTCTGACACTCGTCGTCGCCATGACAGTCTCTTCTTTGCTCCTTCTTGTTGTGTGTGCAGTTGTGCACTCTCCAAAAGCCGTAGACGTTATAACGTGACTGGGCCGGCACGCTATTTATATGGAGGAAAAGCGGACGTCACGACAGGCTGTCCTTACTCAGGTCCGCACGGACCTGGAGGGGGCGTGCCTTAAGTCCGGCTGGAAAT
Source organism: Entelurus aequoreus (assembly GCF_033978785.1). Taxonomy (NCBI): domain Eukaryota; kingdom Metazoa; phylum Chordata; class Actinopteri; order Syngnathiformes; family Syngnathidae; genus Entelurus; species Entelurus aequoreus. Next base: position 37,815,166 of record NC_084735.1, read on the forward strand.
CGGGAGAAATTCGGGAGAATGGTTGTTCAGGGAGATTTTCGGGAGAGGCACTGAAATTCGGGAGTCTCCCGGAAAATTCGGGAGGGTTGGCAAGTATGACACCATCATGACATGACAACATGACAACTGTCTGTCAAACGTTTGCAGCACTTTTAAAATGGCTAGTTTTCGAAAGTATTAAATGGCAGCATATCTTTGGCAATGTATTCAACCACACCTTCTGTGAGTGCACACCAGTTTGCACGGTATTGTTTGCGCTCACTTTGCACACTAAACGCAGAGTGAGTGTGGACTGGCAGGTGGTTGTGTTTCAAGTGGGCGTGCAGGTTTGTTGTATTCGCGCACATTCGGCTAACTGGGCTAAAACTAAAATATCCCCACACTGGTGCGATGGCATTTGGATTTGTGATCATTCTGTCCGTTTTCGCCATTACATGTGTTGCGGGGGCTAAATTGTTTCACTGTGTGATGCTTGTGGTCCAGCGGTGCCGCCTCGCCGCACAGAGTCAAAGACACTTAATGAAGAACAAGAGAATTCACACCCTTCTTTTCATTCTGCTATGGCACAAATGCATGCAGCTGCTGAAACCAATGAAAAGCGTGCATGCTCTTGAAGCACGCACATGGCGATTTATCCACACTGGAAAATTTACAGACTTAATTTAATTTCCATTTAATTGGCTTATCGAATATCGGCCCAGGCCTACAAGTACGATGTGGCTAACACTGTAGCTAACGGAAACACTCGATCTAGCGATATTATTATAAGTGCTAACATTAATGACAAACTTTTAGCAGCATCGTGATCACAGAGCGCTAACTAGCTTATGGAGCTACAGTTTCAGTTTATTATCATCATCATCATCATCATCATCAGACTCAAGGTCCATACAAAAAAAATATACAACACTCAATACACAAAAACAGATCACTCATCAATGAACAGTGCTAAACAAGACAATCATCTGACTCTGACTCTCACCTTACAGAACAGCTCACTTGCACGACACCATCTCATGCAATCATTGTAAGCAACCAGCAGCTTATGAATGCTCGCTTTCTCAAATTTACACCACAAATGGGGCAGTATAGAGCGGGGTACAATATGCCCTAAAGAGATAGATCTTCACTTGGTCTGGGCACATGTTAAAATTCCTTCTCAGCAAGTTTGCCTGAGCATATAGGACTCGGCACTCTCTATTAAGATCATCATCAGTTAATTCATCTGTGATGAAATGGGCGAAGTATTTTGTTTTACTACAGAAAATCTACATTTGTCCTGTTATATACAAATTTGGAAATGTGTGGTTTCTATCCTCTTTAGTGCGGCATAGCATAACCATAGTCTTCCTGGAATTAAACAATATATCATGGGTGAGCCCATACTCAGAATGTATATTGAGCACTTGTTGCAATCTAGCACTGCTGGGAGAAAAAAATTACCAAATCGTCAGCATACATGAGATGGTTTAAAAGACTGTTTCCAATTACACAGCCTGTAGATGAGAAAGATCTATGTAGATGCTAAAAATGGGTTACGGTAAATGGGTTCTACTTGTATAGCGCTTTTCTATAGCGCTTTGACACTATTTCCACATTCACATACACATTCACACACTGATGGCGAGAGCTGCCATGCAAGGCCCTAACCACGACCCATCAGGAGAAAGGGTGAAGTGTCTTGTTCAAGGACACAACGAGGTTGGTAGTAGGTGGGGATTGAACCAGGAACCCTCAGGTTGCAGGCACGGTCACTCTCCCAACCGCGCCACACCGTCCCCCAAAAAAGGGCTGGAGAAAGTAGCCCCCCGGCTGACGCCATTACTAACACAAAAGCAGTCGGAAACGCCGTTTCCCCCTCTAACCTGCATGATCTGGTTAGCATACCAATATGCAAGTATTCTTATGATGTTACTAAACACACCCCTGTGACTCATCTTAAAAAACAACATTTTGTGATTGACTTGATGAAAAGCCTTCGAGGCATTTATCAAGCCGATTAGTACTGAGGATTTTTGTCTTCTATAGAGATCAACGGCCTCTTTTAGAGCATAGACACGTACGTCCGTACCATGCTTAGAGTTAAATACAAATTGGTTATGTGTGATGGATACTAATTCACATAGATGGTCAAATAGGATCTGTTCTAGAATTTTGGAAACCACACTGGCTAGTGCAGGGGTCGGCAACCCGCGGCTCCGGAGCCGCATGCGGCTCTTTGACCACTCTGATGCGGCTCAGCTGCATACTTGTCGACCCTCCCGATTTTCCTAAGAGATTTACGGATCTCAGTGCCTCTCCTAGAGATCTCCCGGGGCAAATATTCTCCGATTTTCACCCCAACAACTAAATTAAGGGTGTGCCCTAATAGCACTGCATTTATTGTCCTCTATAGCCTGTACAAACAGCGTGCTAGCCCAGCCACATGTTGTATGTAGCTTTTACTTTCACACGTAAGTGACAGCAAGGCATACTTGGTCAACAGCCACACAGCTTACACCCCCGCTTCCACCAAACCCCGCCCCCCACCGAACCCCCCCCCCCCCCCCGTGCGTCGGTTGAGGGGGGCGGGGTTTGGTGGTAGCGGGGGTGTATAATGTAGACCGGAAGAGCTAGGGCTGCATGGGATTCTGGGTATTTGTTGTGTTGTGTTTATGTTGTGTTACAGTGCGGAGGTTCTCCAGAAATGTGTTTGTCATTCTTTTTTGGTGTGGGTTCACAGTGTGGCGCATATTTGTAACGTAACAGTGTTAAAGTTGTTTTATTCGGCCACCGTCAGTGTAAGCTGTGTGGCTGTTGACCAAGTATGCCTTGCTGTCACTTACGTGTGCAAACTGAAGCTGCATTCACCATGAGGCCGAGTAGGTACGCTGTTTGAGCAAGCTGTAGAGGGCGCTAAAAGTACTGCCATCACCCCCTGAAATTCGGGAGTCTCCCGGAAAAATTGGGAGGGTTGGCAAGTATGACTCCAATAAGCGCCATTCATTTAAAACTTGCGGGCCGCACTAACATTACATTTTCATATTAATGTGCGGGCCGGGGCATGTGTCTGAGACCCCTGGTAAAAACATAGTACAAAGCAAAAAAAGCTTTGTATGTGTTATTTCATTTTAAATTTTCAAAAGATTTTCGTGGCTCCCATTGTTTTCTTTAATTTGTGAAACTTGTCAAAATGGCTCTTTGAGTGGTAAAGGTTGCCGACCCCTGGGCTAGTGCAATAGGCCTATAGTTGTCCATGCTCCCAATCTTGCCTGGTTTATCCTTGATGACAGGGACAAGAGTAAAGGAACAACATAAAATCTGGCAGCAGCCCGTGGGTCATAAGACAAGTAAAACAGATGGCCAGGAGAGTAGAAACCCTCGGGCTACCAAGGTTTAGGTGTTCTGCAGTGGTTTGGTCTGAGCCACATGCCTTGTCATTATCGAGTTGTGTTATTGCCTGATAGACTTAATTTGTTGTAATCATAACTGCATCACTATTGTCAATATTACAGAGTCGACTTTGTTGGGATCACTTTTAACACTAATAACTCAAGATAATGTTGCTTCCACATATTATCAGTTCCAGAAACACCCTCTGAAGCGCAGGGAAATTATCCCATGCACCTATTAAGAGACTTCGCCTCTTTCCAGAAACCTTGAACATTATTACTGAAGATTTTTTCTGCCTTAGAATCAGCTCCAAGGACCTGCTTATTTTTCCGTACATAACGAATAGCGTATTTCTACTTAGCATTGGTTATTTTTTTAAGATCCAAGACAGGCCCTTGCCTAGGCCGACCAACCCTAACCCAGGTTTTATACGCCTCCTTGGCCTCGGCATGATTTGCAGCAACATACCTATTCTATCCTGGCTTAATATTGTTTGCCTTATGACGGCGTGGCGAAGTTGGTAGAGTGGCTGTGCCAGCAATCGGAGTGTTGCTGGTTACTGGGGTTCAATTCCCACCTTCTACCTTCCTAGTCACGTCCGTTGTGTCCTTGGGCAAGACACTTCACCCTTTGCCTCTGATGGCTGCTGGTTAGCGCCTTGCATGGCAGCTCCCGCCATCAGTGTGTGAATGTGTGTGTGAATGGGTAAATGTGGAAATACTGTCAAAGCGCTTTGAGTACCTTGAAGGTAGAAAAGCGCTATACAAGTATAACCCATTTATCATTTATGAGAGTATGTATAGTAAGGTCTACTGGCCTCCAATACAGCTGCCACAATACAATCATACATACCACACAAGTCTTCACGGTGAAAAGACTTCATTACAGTTTACATCTGAACACATGATGGCACATCTTGGTAAGTGTACATCAGCCAAAAGGACATCAGTTCCCCCATAATATGTAATAATGTCCTCATTTGAGTTCATGCCACTCTAGTTTAGCCTTAAAGGCTCCGGTGTTCTCATGGGTCATCTCAGGCAGACGATCCACATCAAGAGATGACATAATGATGACACAATAATTTACTGTTTTGGTTTGAACCCTGCTAAAACTGCACAATCTCTGCAGAAAGCTTTTGTTGTCGTCCAGCACACACGTCTGCCGCTAAAAACTATTTCTTAATGCTGAAAAGACAAAACTATTGTTTTCAAACACTAAGAAAGGTTCCTCAAACTATCCCTTTAGTGTCCACTCTTGAGGGAAATGTCTTAGAGGTGGTTCACACGTATAAATACCACAGTATTTTGCTGGATGACTCCCTGACTTTCAAGCCCCATATAGACAATCTTGTGAAAAAACCTTAACTCAAATTGGGCTTTTTCTTTCAAAATAGATTGTTTTTCTTTTGAGGCAACTATTACCGTAACTGCAACTATTTTAGACTATGGAGACCTGTTGTACATGAATGCCTCTGCTCAATGTCTACAAAGGATTTACACTGTATATCATGCTTCTCTGAGGTTCATAACTAACTGTAGGGCCTTGACCCATCATTGTGAGCTGTATTCTCGAGTGTGATGACCTTTGTCCTCCAGGAGGCTGGGTCATTGGTATACTTTTATTTATAAGGCAATGCTAGGTCTACTGCCCTGCTATATATGGAATGTATCACACTGAAGAGTATTGATTCTTATTGTTTGCGTTCAAATGATCGTTTGTTGCTCAGTGTTCCATTTGCCCCCACAGAACTGAGAAAATGGGCTTTCGTTTACGTTGCTCATTTACATGAAACATGTTGCAAAAAGACTGGAAATTAACTTCATTTATTTCAGTGAACGCTTTTAAGTTCAGATTGGGAGCACTTGAGATGACCTTTTTAAATTGTAACTTTTTTTTTAATGTGTGTGACATGTATTTTTGTGTAACTATCTTTTGCTGCCTCTTGGCCAGGACTCCCTTGAAAAATAGTTTTTTTTAATCTCAGTGGGACTTTCCTGGTTAAATAAATAAAAAAAGAATCATAAAAGGTACATGATCTGACAGTGACATATCATACATTATCTGCATTGATTGCGGGGTGGCATGAGCATCAACGGTGCTAATGCAATGGCCTAGCCACAATATAGAATTCCAGGCCTCACTTATTTTGGAATTTCCAGAAGCTTAAAGCAATTGCCTGGATTGTAGAGCTGGGCCGATATTACGATAACAATATATATCGCGATAGACAAAGACACAAAAACACAGTCGCTATCTTTTTTTTCAACCTGTGTGAGGAGTATACCATACAATACCAACAATTCCGATCAATCCTTCATCTAAACCAGAAGGTATTAACATCCCATCAGTCGGGATCCCAGTGAGAGCAGACGTTGTACGATAAATGTTTTTTTTTATGTTCATAGTTTGTATTTCTTGTTTAGCACTTAGCAATACTGCTATATGATGCCTTGTGTTTCGCTAAAGCTGAATCTGTTTAGCACACAGCTTCTAAAACTTGTAGCTCATCTAAGCCTGGGCCGATAAATTTTGCTTGACAATATATTGACCTACAAATTATTGGCGATAAACGATATTGCTATTATTTCATGAGACCAAATTAAGCATTGATGTAATGATAATATATAATAATAATGCATGCGTATCCTTTTAAATGCAATAAACTTGTATTTCGTGTATATTTTAACATTGTAATTGGAATGAAAACATTTAACTCACCAAGTTAAATAAATCAAACAAATAATAAAATATACTTTGCTAGCAAAATTTTGCACTAGGACTCAAATCACAACCGAAAGCAATACAATATGTTAAGGGAGTTGGGGGCTCAAATATACACAACTAAAACAAATAAAATGGATAAATAAAGTATTGACAAACAAACCTGCACTTCAATACTGAACATGTAGGCATAGGTAAAGTTGTACATTTCTCAACTGACGATCAAGTTAGGACATTTTTAAACAAAAGTGCAAAGTAACAATATAAACACAACAGTATAAGCAGGTATATTAACAGGTTATATGCAAAAATACTTAAGTCTGGCAGATTCGGAGTGAGGAACACCGACATGACATGACAACATGACAAATGTCTGTCAAACGTTTGCAGCGTCTTTTGAAATGCTAGTTTTATAACAGTATTAAATGGTAGCATGTCTTTGGTCATGTATTTAAACACACTTTCCATGAGTGCACACTATTTTGCACTGTCTCTCAAGTGGGCGCGCAGGTTTGTTTTATTCGCGCACATTCTGCAAACTGACTCATTGGTCTTGATAGGCACAGTTTGTTCCAAAGGTTTAAACTGAAATTTTCCAACACTGGTGCGGTGGCATTTGGTTTTGTGATCATTTTGTCCATGTTAGCTGCTACATGCTAACTAGTTGCACTGTGTGATGCTTCCGGGCCAGTGGCCTCGCCACAAAAAGAGTCAATAGGCCGTTTTCCACCAAAAGTTCGGCTCCTGGATCAATAGGTTCCTGTAGAAGTGTGTGGTTTGTGTTTCCACTGCATTTCACAGTTCAGGGTAGTTTATACAAATCAGGCTGCTGACGTATGGAGGAGTGGTTTAGTATATTTCTATACGGATACCATGTAAATAAACAGAAAATATTAGGTCACAGTTCTTTTACTAAAAAGTAAATAATTGAAATACAAAGCAATCATTTACAAAACAATATGATTTATACAATAAAGTGTACCAATCTTTTTATATAAAGTCAGGCTTTTGTCAGCAATGTCCAACAGCTAGCAAGTCGTCCTCTCGGTAAATTGATGAATTCATGAGTCAGGCGATTCCTTTTGGTCCATTTCAGCTGTAAATAATAATATTTAAACAATAAATGTCAGGGTTTACCTCACGCCTACAACATGAATACATTGGCTTTAGCTTGTTAGCATTAGCATTCTGTTCACTCGGTTGAGGTTAACAACTACACAAATGGAGTATCATGGACTACTTTTACAATATGTAATAAAGTAAATAGTTAATATTTTATGTTATTTACCTTCGTTCCCTTTTTATCACATTTATCCAACGAAGTCAGAGTAGTAAGCAGCTGAGATCTCCGCTTTGAGCCCGGCTTCATACTTCTCCAAAAATACGTTTAAAAGATTCTGGCCACTTCTCATAGCTTCGCGTAACGAAATTAAGTTTGTAAAAAAATAATAAAAAAAACAATAAACTGCATATAGTTTAAAAGACTATGGCTGAGTAAAACACTGTAAGATAGTTCCACTGGTCAGCGTTCTTTAGCACAAAGATGCCCCACTAAAGTTCATACATTTCGAAAGTTGCTTTCTTTCTTCTTTCTCTTTGTTGTCAAGTTAGTAGTAATAGAAATACACAAGAAATAAGAAATAAACAAGTTGCCGTATATATTCTAATGGTGGTTGTGTGTTTGAAAGAGAAGTTTCAGGAACGCCCCCAACCGTGTTCAACCAAAAAGTAGCTTGAGCTGTTTGTGTTAGTTCATCAGGCTAGCAGCAGCAGTTTGTCAGCTCTGACAGCAGCTCTTTTGAATCTTTCAGTGGTTTGGGTTACCTCTGCTTAATAAATAAATTGAATGTGCTTTTATGGCTGTATGTTCTTGTCAACAAACATGGTGTTGTTTTGATGGCAAGATTGTCACTTCAATCATTGATTTGTTGATCAATATTCCCTCTGTTTTAATTGTTTCGCATGTTCGAAATAAACTGAAATTAAGTAACTAACTAACTAACCCTCGTAGTTACTGGCGCGATGCAGTCAAGTTTTAAGGTGGTGAAAAAAAAGTTGTCTTTTAAAAGTTACTTAACTAAGACTTTGTTTATTCAGTGTTTAAGACGTGATTGATTGAAACTTTTATTAGTAGATTGCACAGTACAGTACATATTCCATACAATTGACCACTAAATGGTAACACCTGAATAAGTTTTTCAACTTGTTTAAGTCGGGTCCACATTAATCAATTCACGTGTGTGAGCTACTGGAGCTCCGCTCCCATCTGTGCATGCAGGAGGAGGAGCGGGACATGGCTCTGCAGCGCACACAGAGTGACACATACGTGTCAATCACTTGTCCATTTGGTTATGGTTTAAGTTTATTTCAAACATGGTATACAGATAGGCAAACATTTTACTCTAGCTTGATCAACTTCGGATGGATTTATTTTGCGAGCAAAATGCGGTTAAAATCTGTATTCGCATGTGTGCTACTTTTTCCCCCCCAAAACTCACACGCCCCATTTTTAGTCGCAAATGCGACTAAAATTCTCGCACTGTACAGAGCTGCACTGGTTATTCAGCCATAAAACCCTCAGGTGACCTTGAGCACTTTGCACGTTTTGTTTAAGATACTGGTATATCGCCATTCGGACTAAAAATACTGGGATATCAGCTTTGGTTCCATATCGCCCAGCCTTACTGCACACTAGAGGTGGGAATCTTTGGCCAACTCACAATTCGATTACAATTCAGGGGCTACGATTCGATTGAAAATCGATTATTGATGCATGTTTAATTTATATACTCTATATTGCTGCAGTTTTACATTTCTTTTCGTTTCACTAAAAAAAGCTTGTATCCCTTGCAACTGTAATAAAACCAATTAATATGGAATAAGAAACATTAAAATTAATTCTCACATTTATCAAATTAATGAAAATGTTTGCAAAACTGGACCACAAGTGCCTGATAATAAAGGCTGCAGTGAGGTGGCTTACTGCAGTCAGCAAAATTTTAGAACTGTCTGCATTACTTTAATTTTCACTAAATGAATCGCTTATCGACATTAACTAATCGATTCTATAATCGCCCATGTTCGAATTGCGATGCATCTAAAAATCGATTATTTCCCCCACCTCTACTGCAGACAGAAGCTACTTGATGTGAAAAGATGACGCCAGCGAAGCTAAACGTCAATTTGTGAGGTATTTACATTATTAAAAGCTAAAATGTGAGTTAGGGTTGGGCCGATAAATCGATAATACATATTGCGATAGACACAATCTGTATCAATATAAAATGTGATCGGTAATATATTCAATATATATATATTTTTTGGGTTGGAAGAAACCAGGAATTATGAAGCAAGATTCTTTTCATTAAGTCACTCGCGCTTTGGAACCCCAGCAAACAAGAAACAGGGAGTGTCACTGAACAATGGACACGCTAACAGCCAATCAGTCAACAAAATTTACTGAGAAATGGGAGAGACACGCTGTTTCGCTGTGGATTAGCTACATCATCATGGAGTGGGAAGGGAAACTGTAATATCTTGATTAGGGCTGCAACAACTAATCGATTAAATCGATTATAAAAATAATTGGCGATTAATTTAGTCATCGATTTGTTGGATCTATGCTTTGCGCTTGCGCAGAGGCTACGTTTTTTTGGGTTTTTTTTACCTTTATTTATAAACTGCAACATTTACAAACCGCTGCGAAACAATAATCAAAATAATAGGGGTGTAACGGTACGTGTATTTGTATCGAACCGTTTCGGTACAGGGGTTTCGTTTCGGTGCGGAAGTGTACCGAACGAGTTTCCACACGGACATATTAAGTAGCATACTGCATGTTGTGTAAACAATACTCAAAATGCCGGATATTTGAGGCATTTATGAAACTCCGCCCTGACAGCTCCGCAAAAGAGGACATGTCCGGTGAAAAGAGGACGTATGGTCAGTCTATCCTAGCCCGTTAGCTGCTAGCAAAAGAGGACTAGCAGCGATCGGTTTCACCGGACGTGAAACCAATCGCTGCTAGCATGGGCTAGGATAGATTGACCATACGTCCACTTTTCACCGGACATGTACTCTTTTGCGGGGCTGTCAGGCGGTGTTTCTTAAATGCCTCAAATGTCCGGCATTTTGAGTTAAGGTTGCGTGTATTTTCAATGTACTTTCAGGGTTAAGAAGGTTAAAAACACAACAAATTGTGCATGCAGCAGCATTTGTGAGGGAGGGGGAGAGACAGAGAGAGCGAGAGAGTTGTGATAAACGCGCATGCGTCGCCAGGCTCTGCTTTTTATCAATACATTTATCAGATTTAATTTTTTATTATCTATAGCAGGGGTGTCAAAAGTGTGCATTTTTGTAACATTTTCCTTGTTTTATTTGGCAAGTTGAAAGAACATGGCGCCAGTATGCTGTTTTTTTTCAATAAAATACTGGAAAGGATAGAAATGTAGTTTGCCTCTTTTATCCGATTATTAATCGAAGTAATAATCGACGGATTAATCGATTATCAAATTAATCGTTAGTTGCAGCCCGAATCTTGATATATCAACTCAATAACAAACTTGTCTTTAGCTGTATTGGTTTTAATGCAGCGGGTGAGGCACCATTCTGACACTTCTAATGTACTGGTTTAATGAGCAGCTTCCAAAACGACTCTATCGTGATTAACAGTTTATACACTACTGCAATCTAGTGTCTCGAATCTGCAACTACCTTAAAATCTACTTTAAATATTTTATTACCTTGTTCGCGCTCATCCTAACTGGCTACCAGACACCCTCTCCATTGGTAAATAGCACCTTTGGTGAGTTGAAAATTGTTTTACTGTATTTATTGGCAGGCTTAAATAAGTCATAAAAAGGATCAATAATAATCGATATCAATCAATTAAAAAAACGCATATTGTGATATAGTTTTCAGTCATTTCGCCCAGCCCTAGTGTGAGTTAACTTTTCTGAGAAACTGCATTTTCAAAACTGATAGAAAAAATGTCCACTGTAGAGGACACTGCTTCTCTGAAAGTAAAAGTTGAGAGACGCAGTGGATGTTCTCGCACAATTATTTGCACCTAAAAATACATGTTTTTAGTTATAAATATGATTAGAAAAGTTGAGCATTAGGTTTGTGTTGAATTACAATAAGTGTGTTTATCCTAAATGTTCTTGCCACTTCATTTTACACACTACAGCATTTTTAAGATTTTTTTGTTGTTGGACATATACCACAACAATGTCATACCGTGGACTTAATACTGTGATAATATCATACCATGAACTTTTGATATCGTTTCATCCCTAGTATAAATGTACAAAGTACCACACTCAAAGCAGTTCTCTCAGTCAACAGGCCAAGGCAAGAAAACGACGTTGTCAACCAGCGGCAAGAAAGGTGAAATGCTTGACCTTTCCCTTTGAGGTTCAATCATCCATCCAAAAAGGCCAGCCAAGAAAGAAGTTGCAAGAGAGAAGGGCTGGGGCTAGGAAAGAAAAATGAACCACACAATGTCCTCCTTATGTCATCTGGCCTATTGTGAAAAACACAAATCTGAGCAGTGATGCACTAGGGCCACAGCAGGGGTGCTTTGTATGCTCATCTTCATTGATTTGGCTCATCTATTCATGAGGCAGGGGCATTGTTTATCCACACACCACTCAGCAAAACTACCCGCCAGTTCGCCCTGATACGCAAGGGAACACAGGGATACACGGAGACCGCCACCAAGCCCACCCAGCGACCAGTTTGTCCAAGCACCTGCTCACACTTGCCACCTTCCAGGATTAGACGTCATGATGCCAATGCTAACCTACCCACTGACACACCCGGGGTGGTGGCTGTGTTTGGGTTGTGTGTGTGGGCTGCCAAACAGTGCAGACGGTCGGCCTCTGTGCAGAGGTGCAGGGCCTGTAAAAGCTGCGGTGCCTCCACGCAGCTCTGACCATTTTGACACAAATGTGCTCTGACAACTGAGGCTGCTACCTCATAAATAACATCAAAATGGAGGGAGTGTCTTGATGGCTCCGCAGGCCACTGTAGACTTGAACAGCGCTCACGGTCTGAGTCAGATTATGCGCCGTCTTGCCTCCATCTTTTGTGTCACACTATACAGCTGCTTGGCATAATCCCATTTTGACCAAAACAAAGACCATGTAAAAACTGATGCAAGAGGGGAGGCGGGACTCAAGCTGCAGAAAACACAACTTCATGTAAGATCGGATTCAGTACAAAGTCTTTTGGTTTCTTTAAAGCTCTAATAGTGTTAAAAATATAAAAATTTAAACAGCATATATCATATATATTGTGATGTAGTCAAGAACAGTTTCCTAATCACCAGACAAAACAGCCTTAAGATCATATATACATGCTACACAAGGAACAAGCAGGCTAATCACAGACATTTGCAAATAAAGCAGACAAGGTAATTATTAACATTAAAAATGTGTAATTATTTTAAGATTTAGATCAGTGTTTTCACTTTGCGATTACTGAATATATTACCTACGGACATCAACAGCTCCGTTTGTGAAGCAAAGACCCAAATGAACAGTATAGTGATACACTTGGAAGGGGTATTGATGATGTCATCGTCTAATTTGCATAATTGACCAAGAGGCATTTGCATTTTTTTTAAAGGCTAAAAAAACTTGATATATTTAAAGACAAATCTTTGTGGTATCAGTTATTAATAACATTTCAGCTTTTTTCCCATTACATTATGTTATTTTAATTGTCCATTTTGGCTGGGTTTTTTTTGTTATTTCAACAATGTGTCGCAAAAAAACAGCATGCTGTTGTAATTAATATAATATTATATGTATGGTTATAAGGGTACTATTTTATCTACAGCCAATGAGTGAACTGCATTTCTGCTGCCTTTTGACTGGCTTCTGAGCCTTGTGAGAACTTGTGTTTTTTTACAATGACCCTAAATCCCAAGGTTTACTACGGGTGTCAGAGCTGTAGTCATTAATATTCTGTATAAACAGTCTAATTCCTGTGTGTTACACAAAAAGGGGCTGCTGACAAAAGAGGCTGTATGCTTCTCTTTCTGTTAAATAGAAGCAACACCGAGTGGAATACTGGACTTGCACTTTTCAACGTACTATCATGATTTTTAAACAAGTTCTGTTGAAAAAGATAATGTGAGCTTTGGGTTAGGACACCAAACATACAAAGTTATACCAAAAACTTTGTACAGTTGAGTTTTTGTCTGTTTTATTATTATTCATTGCAGCTGATGTTTCATTTTTAGGCAATGCTGGTTCAAAAACCGGTAAGTAAGCATTTTTGAGAAAGTAGAGTTAAAGTGTATCTTATAGCAAACTTTACAAAGTATTTAGAAAAGACACTTCACAAATGTTACAATAATGAAGGCTTTCAGCGATCACAACGCACACATATACAAAAGGCAGACAAAGTGACAGTATGAGGTACATGAGACAAACGTGGCCTCTGGCAAGACGCCAGATATTTAAAACAAACTGCACTGTCCATCTGTCATTGTTCCAATAGCAACGTGCTCAAAGAGGAAAGTGAGAACATCAAATGCCACAAAGAAGGTGTGGAAAAACAGAATACATAGTTGGGCTGCACAAAGAAAATTAAAAAAAATTACAATCTCAAGTCACACGAACAAGCTATCTAATTTTTACATGTTTTTACTTAATGAGCTGCATCACAAACACTGCAATTTTACACAAGGACTTTTGGTCATTAGTAGAGGTGAAAAAAATTATCCATTATCTGATGCATCACAATTAGAACGTGGACATTCATTAGTCGATGGACAAAATGTCCAAATATTGATTATTAACATACGTTAAAAGAAGTAATACAGACGGTTCTAAAATGCGGAATTAATACTAACGTTCTCAAAACGTTAGTTCGAGGTTTGGTTCGCAATGGGAGAACCTTTAGCTAACATTCTTTTAACATCATGTGTTAGTCCGCACTAACACACAGAATAGGGAGGAGGCGAGGACAGGCTATGCTAGCCGCGGCGCAAAATTAGCTTAAATGTGAAGTATTAAAACAAGAACAAATGCATTGCACATCTTAAACGTCTAAGCGAGTTGCAGCGGAGTAACCATCTAAGAAGAAGAAATTAGCAGTAGATAAGTCAGGAGAAGTAATAATATCTACACAGTGCGGCCACCGGCCAGCAACACTTTCAGCCATAGATATGAATGAGTAGATAGACGAGACTTCACACATCTTTAAGTGCAAGGTTTACGGCGACTGGGGGCAAAGTATCTGAACATTCTGTGGTTTTGGAAGGCAAGAAAATTAAATCAAAGATGCCTGCTCGCCAAATAGAAACGTTTAGTATATATTTTTTCTACTTAGCAGTCTACTATAGTTCTAACGTATCTAGTCTTCCATACATACGTACATACAAAACCCAAAATCAGTGAAGTTGGCATGTGTAAATCGTAAATAAAAACAGAATACAATGATTTGCAAATCCTTTTCAACTTATATTCAATTAAATACACTGCTAAGACAATATATTTAATGTTCAAACTGAGAAACTGTTTTTTTTTGCAAATAATCATTAAGTTAGAATTTAATGGCAGCAACACATTGCAAAAAAACGTGGCACAGGGGCATTTTTACCACTGTGTTACATGGCCTTTCCTTTTAACAACACTCAGTAAACGTTTGGGAACTGAGGAGACCAATTTTTGAAGCTTTTCAGGTGGAATTCTTTCCCATTCTTGCTTGATGAACAGCTTAAGTTGTTCAACAGTCCGGGGTCTCCGTTGTCGTATTTGACCCTTCATAATGCTCCACACATTTTCAATGGGAGAAAGATCTGGACTACAGGCAAGTCAGTCTAGTACCCGCATTCTTTTACTACGAAGCCACGCTGTTGTAACACATTCAGAATGTGGCCTGGCATTGTCTTGCTGAAATAAGCAGGGGCGTTTATGAAAAAGACGTTACTTGGATGGCAACATATGTTGCTCCAAAACCTGTATGTACCTTTCAGCATTAATGGTGCCTTCACAGATGTGTAAGTTACCCATGCCTTGGGCACTAATACACCCCCATACCATCACAGATGCTGGCTTTTGAACTTTGCGCTTATAACCGTCCAGATGGTTCTTTTCCTCTTTGGTCCGGAAGACACGATGTCCAGTTTCCAAAAACAATTTGAAATGTGGACTCGTCAAGACCACTTTTCCACTTTGCATCAGTCCATCTAAGATGAGCTCGAGCCCAGCGTAGCCAGCGGCGTTTCTGGGTGTTGTTGATAAATGACTTTCGCTTTGCACAGTAGAGTTTTAACTTGCACTTACAGATGTAGCAACGAACTGTAGTTACTGACAGTGATTTTCTGAAGTGTTCCTGAGCCCATGTGGTGATATCCTTTACACACTGATGTCGGTTTTTGATGCAGTACCGCCTGAGGGATTGAAGGTCACAGGCATTGCCGCTTACGTGCAGTGATTTCTCCAGATTCTCTGAGCCTTTTGATGGTATTACCGACCGTAGATGGTGAAATCCCTAAATTCCTTGCAATAGCTCATTGAGAAATGAAAATGAAATGAAAATGAAAAACTTGATGTCCCGATCAACGAAGCCTTGCGTGTTATCACTGGATGCCTGCGCCCCACCCCTGTGGAGCTACTGCCCATCTTAGCAGGCATCCAACCCGCTGAGCTTCGTCGCCAAGGTGCTGTAGCAACTCTGGCGGGCCGGGCAAACATGGATGAGAACCACCTGCTCCATGAAAGGCTCACACTCTCCTCAGAGCCAACGCCCCGCCTCCCCTCCAGAGACCCACTGGTACCAGCCGCCCTGAAGCTCCTGCAGCAATGCAGTGACAACAACATCAGGGCGGCTCACTGGGCGAATCACAAATGGAGCACGGACCTGGAGCATACCATCTCCTCCAGACTCCGTGACTTCATACCTGACACCGGCTCAATACCAGGCCTCTCACTACCACGAGTGGCCTGGGTGAGGCTTAACCGCCTCCGAACTGGTGTCGGTCGTTTTCGCTCAAACATGTTCCAGTGGGGCTTAGCACCTAACGCGACGTGTGAGTGTGGCGCGGAGGAGCAGACTGCCGACCACGTGATCCTGCGTTGCCCGATTTATCGTGCTCCTAATGGTTTGCGTGGCCTGGCGGACCTGGATGACTGCTCGGTGACCTGGCTCACTTCTGTGTGTCCTGACATATGAACGGGAGGGCCCCCCGGGCCTGGGGTGGTAAAAGGCATAGACCCTCGGCCTCAGGTCCGGGTGCCGGAAAACAGCTGCCCATACGATGAAGATTGAGAAATGTTGTTCTTAAACTGTTCAACAATTTGCTCATGCATTTGTTCACAAAGTGGTGACCCTCGCCCCATCCTTGTTTGTGAATGACTGAGCATTTCATGGAAGCTGCTTTTATACCCAATCATGGCACCCACCTGTTCCCAATTAGCCCGTTCACTCATGGGATGTTCTAAGTGTTTGATGAGCATTCCTCAACTTTCTCAGTCTTTTTTGTCACATGTGCCAGCTTTTTTGAAACATGTTGCAGGCATCAAATTCCAAATGAGTTAATATTTTCAAAAAATAACAGTTTACCAGTTTGAACGTTAGGTATCTTGTCTTTGCAGTGTATTCAATTGAATATAGGTTGAAAAGGATTTGCAAATCATTGTATTCTGTTTTTTTTACTATTTACACAACATGCCAACTTCACTGATTTTGTATCTACATATACATACATATATACTGTATATATACACATATACATACATATATATATATATATATATACTAAGGCCTAAGCTAACGATTATTTTTCTATCGATTAATCTATAGATTATTTTTTCGATTAATCTATAGATTATTTTTCCTTTTACCAAATTTTTTTTTTTTATTTATAATGAAAATGAAAAAATAAATGTAGGCCAGTTTTTTCAAAAGGCATGGCTTTTATTTACAAAAAAAAAAGTATGGCCACTCAGTCAACATTGACAACAACATGACAAAATATTCTGTAACAATGTAAACATTTAAAACTTTTAACATTTAACAAAATTAAAAGTAGCTTATTTGCTTTTTAATGTGCAAATATAAAAGTAAACATCCAGTGCAAATCTTAATATTCTGCAATAGTATAAGCATTTCAAAAGTAAAAGTATTGCTTATTTTGCTTTAAAATGTGCAAAAATAAAGATAAACACCCCAATAAGTTTTTCAACTTGTTTAAGTCGGGGTCCACGTTAATCAAGAGCTGGACGAAGTGGCTGGGGAGAGGGAAGTCTGGGCTTCCATGCTTAGGCTGCTGCCCCCGCGACCCGACCTAGATAAGCGGAAGAAGATGGATGGATGGAAGTTGTTGCTCAGATTAAATAAAATGACAAAACTTTTCTTCTACATATAAAAAGTGCAACATTAAACAGTTTCAAGTCAACTCAGCCTCAGATTAACTTTTCTTTTCCCCCCCAGCCTGGCTAACTTGGCAGTAAGAGGTGGGAGCTGTTTGCTCGTCTATCTTTGTTGAATAGATGTTCACTTGGGGGTGGTGACGCTTCAAAAGGGTTAGCATGTTTGACGTGTTGGCAGAAGCATGCCTTACCGCTGCTGAACAATGTCGGCAAACCTCCGTCCTCCGCACCGCGCAGCCATAGTGTTCCCAAACGGGAGATCTTAACGAGGCAGGAGGGTCTTCCAGCTCTGGCTTTTATTTGTTGTAGTAGCCAGGTCGCTGCTAGCATGCCGTGTGTTGTGCCTCCGTGTGCATTGTTTACACAACGTGCGCTACGCTACTTAATATGTCCGTGTGGAAACTCGTTCGGTACACCTCCGGACCAAACCGAAGCCCCCGTACCGAAACGGTTCGATGCTTTTCACGTACCGTTACACCCCTAATGAACAGGCACGCCAAACGCGCCTCTCGGAGCGAAACGGTGCTTTAGTTTATGAATTTGCAACACAGATACAAATAACACATTCATGTTTTTGTGTAATGATGACAACGTATACTCACACGGACGATTGACTAGTTGATGGTGATGGCAAGAACGCTGTCGGGTGTTTTCTTTTCAAATGTTCATTCATAGCCGTTGTGCTGCTATGATAGGCCATTTCCGCTCGACACAGTGTGCAT
>NC_084735.1:37838370-37855870 GCF_033978785.1 Entelurus aequoreus
ATACTTCCATATACTAAAGTAATGTCCGATCATTACCTTATAAAATTTGAAGTTTTGACTCATTGTCAACAAGCTAATAATAATAATAACTGCTATGGCGGCCGCAACATTAATGCTGCCACAACGATGACTCTTGCTGACCTACTGCCTTCGGTAATGGCACCATTCCCAAATTATGTCGGCTCTATTGATAACCTCACTAACAACTTTGACGATGCCTTGCGCGAAATTATTGATAGTATAGCACCGCTAAAGCAAAAAAGGGCCCCTAAAAGGCGCACCCCATGGTTTACAGAAGAAATTAGAGTTCATAAATTATCATGTAGAAAACTGGAACGCAAATGGCGCGCGACTAAACTTGGTTTTCCATCAAGCATGGAGTGATAGTTTAATAACTTATAAACGCATGCTTACCTTAGCTAAAGCTAAATACTACTCAAATCTCATCCGCCTCAACAAAAACGATCCTAAATTTCTGTTTAGTACAGTAGCATCGCTAACCCAACAAGGGACTCCTCCCAGTAGCTCCACACACTCGGCAGATGATTTTATGAATTTCTTTAATAAGAAAATTTAACTCATTAGAAAGGAGATTAAAGACAACGCATCCCAGCTATATAGTATTTACGTATGTTATTGGAACACTGACAAAATTTGCAGTTAAATAAAGGACGAGAAAGCATCCCAGTCAACGAACTAAAGACTTTATAAACATGTTGTGGCACGTTCACGACACATCGCCTGCTGCATGGTAACTCTCAGTCCCAGCAGCTGACGGAAGGACGCTAGTTGCACGTTCAAAATGAAACTGCAACATCAAATATTTTTATCTTCCAACAGCATTGCGCTCCTAAACACACGCCGAGACTCCACGGAAGTAGAATTGAAATGAAGTGAAACGAAGCGATAGGCTCCGTTTACTCGGAGGGAAAATTTTCTAAGCAAAATCCATGGAGTTGCCGCCATGTTTGATTGGGCCTAACGGCTCTAGTGCACAGGCGCTGTGGCGCTTCAGTTTTTCGGTAATGAAAAATGTAAACGGTATTACTAACGCCTGGAATTTTATCGCAGTTTATCATTATACCGTTTACTGTTACATCCCTCAACATAACCCACTCGAGCACAATTTCTTCCCTTTTTCTGAGCCAGACAATATCTTATATTAAATCACAGTTACCAATAGATATAGGATTAACTAACTAAATACCACATTTTACTATATTCAAAATAATGGATGGGTCACATGGGCAAGAAAACAAAAACATTTTAACAAATAACATTTCCTTTAATAAGTAGAGTAACATTAATATGCCAATCTTAGTCGGCAGGCAGTGTCTATTAGAGGTGGGAAAACTGATTGATTCTTAGATGCATCACAAGTTGGACATGGACGATTCTGAATCGATGGACAAACGTCAAAATACTGATTATTTTAGTATGTTAAATTAACACAGACCGTTCTGAAATGTGGAACTAGTGCGGACACACACAAAACAGAGAGGAAAGGTAATGCTAACCGCTATGCTAGCTTGAATGTGAAGTAGTGAAAGAACTAAAGACTAAGTGCTTTGTACACATCAACACAAGTCCAACTGGAACTACATTACAGCTGAGAGTAACCAGATCAGAAGAGGAAATTAGCAAGTTAATAAGTCAGGAGAGAATACTATCCACACAGTACTGTACGACAACACTGTAATGTGTAAACCATAGATTTGAATAGGTACTGTAGGTACAGCTAGTCCAATACAACTGAGCTATTATTTATTTTGAGTGAAAACTAGGGCTGCAGCTATCGATCATTTTAGTTATCAAGTAATCTATCAATTTTAGTGTGGTTAATCGAGTATTCAGAGAAACACACTTCGTAGCCTCAATGCGTATTTTAGGGAAAATACTTACAATATGATTTTTCTGCGTGCCATAACGTTCATTCTTTTTTTCCCCAATAATTGCACATCAACATTTTAAATTGTACTTTTAATATGTGTGACCTAATTAATAATAAATAAATAAATAAGTTAAGACTCTTAAGTAGCAGCCTGCCACGAATACATTGTAACGTATTTGGCGCAATCTGTCTAGAATTCTCCATGTTTATGAAACTTTTTTACTTTGAAAGTGTCCCTTCCGCTTCTTCGTATGTTATGATCACTGCTTGCTATCGGCGCAGGAGGCATTGTCAATTGGAATTTTCCAACATTTTAAAACAGTGGTTTTCAAACTTTTTTCACAGAGTACCACCTCAGAAAAAACTTGGCTCCCCAAGTACCACCATAATGACCAACATTTAAATACAGTAGGGTGATAGGTCTAAGTATTATTTAAAACTAGGGCTGCAACTAACGATTAATTTGATAATCGATTAATCTGTCGATTATTACTTCGATTAATCGATTAATAATCGGATAAAAGAGACAAACTACATTTCTATCCTATCCAGTATTTTATTGGGAAAAAAACAGCATACTGGCACCATTCTTATTTTGATTATTGTTTCTCAGCTGTTTGTAAATGTTACAGTTTATAAATAAAGGTTTATTAAAAAAAAATTTTTTTTAAATTTTAATTAAAAAAAAAAAAAAAAAAAAAAAAAGCCTCTGCGCATGCGCGTAGCATAGATCCAACGAATCGATGACTAAATTAATCGGCAACTATTTTTATAATCGATTTAATCGATTAGTTGTTGCAGCCCTATTTAAAACAAGGCATAGGTTTTATTTAACAAGTAGATTTAGGATATATATTTGAAGCGTGTTAGAATATATATTTGAAGCATTATGGCTTCTATTAAGTGTGTGTGCTGTTTTTTAATGTTCTGATATATTTAGAGCCGGAATGACAGCTTTGTTTATTTTGTAAATATCATCCGACTGCTCAACAATTAGTGGTTATGGTTAACCTGCACATTCTGATTTAAGATTACTACTAGCTAGAGATCGACATAACTTTGTTAATTGAATTAAAAAATGAATAATCAAAACATTACAGTGTGTGTAACTAACTTAGCGAAACAATTCGAGTGTATCACTGTTACTCTGCGCCATACTGAAGCAAAATGAGTCGAACATCAGCAAAGAATGTTAAAATAATATCTCATTTAACAATGAAAATATGGAAAAGCTGCTGAGGGTGTGTTTGACAGAGAAGCAGCTGAAATGAAATGCCGTAGAAGTCCACTCTTCAAGGCAAATGCTGTAAATTATATTACTTCATTAAAACTACTGCAGTTGTTAAAACATTGCGTTGTATTGTTTTTGTACAATATTTATTATATAAAAGTCAGTATTTGCGTTTTGACATGATACATGTTAAAATTGTGCGGTTTTGTTGAGGGCAAAGCACTACTTAAATTGGTGTAATTTCAATAGGAAACTTTGACTTGAGATACAAGTGTTTTGAGTTAAGAGCTTCGACACAGAGCCAATTAAGCTCGTAAATTGAGGTACAACTAAAGTAGTTTGCTATTGTTATCGCACGTTTATGGCGAGTAGAGCAAATTACAAACCCCGTTTCCATGAGTTGGAAAATTGTGTTAATTGTTCACTAAACAATTTGAACTCCTTGCCCTGCAGCTTGAATTCTCACATGGCCAACCTCTCGCAATTGTAGGCTGTTATAGACCTCCCTCTGCCTCCACTGAAGCCCTTGCCTCGCTTGAATCCTTTATGAGTGGGTTAAAAGCTAGTGAACTTCTCTTGGTTGGTGATTTAAATTTTGACTGGTTGACTTCCTCTTCTGATAACCTTAAAGCTGTATGCAACTCACTAAACTTAACTCAATTAATCACTTCCCCAACTCGACCCAATACTAAAAACTCCTCAAAATCATCTTTACTTGATCTAATTCTAACCAACGCTCCCCATAAGTACACTGGCACTGGGGTGTTTGCCAATGACTTGAGTGACCATTGTACAATTGCAGCTGTAAGAAACTGCAAGCTACCAAAATCAAAACCCACTATTACATGCAAAAGAAATATTAAAAACTTTTGCCTCCCAGCTTTTATATACGATTTAGCTGCCTTTCAGTGGAACAGAGTTGCTTTAATTGATGATATTGAGATAGCGTTGAAATACTTTTATAATGAATTTCAACGTATAGTCAATAAACATGCTCCGTTTCGAAAACTTAGAGTTAAAGGTCGAAATAATCCCTGGTTTTCCTCTGCAATTGGAAACCTTCTCAAAGAGAGAGACGTTGCTTGGGCCAGGGCTCGAAAAACAAAGACAGAGGCTGACTGGCTTAGCTTCCGCCAGCTTAGAAATAAATGTACTTCGCTTGTTAAGAGGGCCAAGTCTGATTTTTACCTGCATGAATGCAAAAAACATATAAATGATCCCAAAAAGTTTTGGCAAACCATAAAAGCTTCTTTAAATCATGTGACAACAAATGACTTTCCAAGTCCTTTAATTACTCAATCTGGTACTTTGTCTGATAAGACAACTATATCAAATTGTTTTAATGAGTATTTTGTTTCTGCCGGATCCTTGTTTGAGTCGTTGAATCCTCAATTGTCAAATGTTGGTTTAACTAATGTTAATATACCAAATACACCACAGGCTGTAAATAGACGCAGCACCTGCACTTTTGAGTTCACACCTGTATCAATATCCGAGGTAAACAGTGCACTAAAGAGCCTGGACACAACTAAAGCAGCAGGACCTGACCAAATTGAACCCTTTTTCTTAAAATTGGCTGCTGATTTTGTTGCTGAGCCTCTCTCGCATATTTTTAACCTAAGTCTAACAAGTAAAAGCATTCCAAAAATCTGGAAATCGGCCTTTGTTCTTCCCCTGCTAAAAGGGGGTGAACCCACAAATATAAATAATTACAGACCAATTTCTAAATTATGCATTTTAGCAAAATTGTTTGAGAAGATCATCAGTAACCAGCTAGAGGATTTTTTAGAATCAAACAATATTTTATCTCCATTTCAATCTGGTTTTAGAAAACAGCATAGCACTATTACAGCTGCTCTTAAGGTCCTCAATGATTTAATCGAGGCTGTAGACGGCAAGAAATATTGTGTCGCCCTATTTATTGATTTGTCAAAAGCATTTGACACAGTAGACCACAGTCTGTTAATTCAAGCCCTTCATCACGTTGGATTATCTAAAAATGCAGCTGCTTGGTTCACAGACTATCTCTCCAGCAGAACACAATGTGTACAGGTGGCTGGGACCACCTCTTCATTACTGGACATTACCAAGGGCGTTCCACAAGGCTCAGTGCTGGGGCCCATTTTATTTTCTATCTACATAAATAATCTTTGTAATAATTTGTCAAATGCAATGTACCATTTTTATGCAGACGACACCATTATTTATTGCTGTTCAACCTCCATCACTCAGGCTTTTGAGTTTTTACAAGCTGCTTTTGATGTCATCCAGGCTCGCTTATTTGATCTTAAATTGGTTTTAAATACAGATAAAAGCAAGGTAATGGTTTTCTCTCATTCAAGGGTGCTACTGGAAAATATTCCAAATATTGTAACATCAAATGGAAACCCTATAGAGCAGGTCTTAAATTACAAGTACTTGGGTTTTACTCTTGATCAGGAGCTTTCATTTAAAGCCCATATTAACAACTTGGTCTCTAAGCTTAGGGTAAAGCTTGGTTTCTTTTTTAGAAATAAAAACTGCTTCTCTCTTAAAGTCAGAAAGAAATTGGTGACAGCAACTATCTTGCCTGTAATTGATTATGGAGACGTGCTTTATTTTAGTGCTTCATCTAAATGCCTCCAGTCCTTGGACACTGTTTTTCATTCAGCTCTAAGATTTGTTACTGACTGTCGTAGTCTCACCCACCATTGTCAACTGTATATGAAGTCAGACTTATCTTCATTGAGTGCACGCAGATACACACATTGGCTGACTTTAATTTATAAGGCTCTTTTAGGTTTAATACCTCCATACTTGTGTACTCTGTTACAAAGAAAAAGCAGCTCTTACGCATTACGTTCTAACAATTTGTATGTTTTAACTGTTCCTCATGTACGGACTGAATTTGGCAAAAGAGCTTTTGGCATTGCTGCCCCTATGGCATGGAATGAATTGCAGACGAAACTGAAACTTACAGAACTACTTCCATTTGGAGCCTTCCGTTCTGTCCTGAGGGACAAACAGCGAGAGACGTTTGCACAGTGCCTGTGTTTTTAAAGATGTAAATCTCTGTTGTTTTACAGTTCTCTTATGTATTTTAAAATGTATGTCTTAATGTATTTATTTTGAAACTGCTCTGTGACATGTGCTGTTGACCTCTTGGCCAGGTCACCCTTGTGAAAGAGATCTTGATCTCAATGGGTTTTCTTATCTGGTTAAATAAAGGTTCTAAATATTTACATCTAACACAATTTCCCAACTCATATGGAAACAGGGTTTGTAGATGTTGACACCATTTTGACCCCCACAGCCCTGCACCACAGATCGAGTGTAGTTATGTGGGTAACACTAAACTACACATTTGAAATTTGAATAAAGTACAGAAGTCATTTAATTTCGGGAGCTGAATTTAGACTACGGATTTAACGATAAACTGTAATAATGATAAACGCGGTAAAACTAACTTAAAAATATATTAGCACAATTTAAATGAACGAAAACCTGCGATTGACAACGACACTTTGATAAACTTAAATTCTAAAATAAAAAGGAGAGACATTAATGTATTTCCCCATTAGGAAACAACATGCAACAATCCAAACACATTGTTGTCTAAGCAACTAAGATTTTAAATTGTGCACGTTGAACCTAGAACAGAGGATTACTCGACGAAGGTGTTTTTACAGTGTGTTCAAAGACCGCTGAACAGATTAGGATGCCACAAAGCTCCGCCAGAAATAATAACAATAGATTTTATTTGTTACGCACTTTTCATTTAAATCCATCTTTAAGTACAAACCAATATTTAAAACAATAAAAGCTTAGCCATTAAAACAGATGAAATACTAAGACAAAACTATCAGTGAAGCATTAAAAGCCCAAGACACGTGAACGAGTAAGTTTTCTAACAGTGTGTCTATTTATTTTAGTTATTAGACAAATAGTTTGGTCACAAGAGTTCAGTGTGTGTACAAGTACTTTAAGAGCACATTTAACAATACAGCGATTATAAAGATAATTGCCATAATTTTGGTCACGATAATCATGATGTTAAATTGCAATATTGTTACATCCCTACTTCCGACTAAGAAGGTATTTGCAGTTAATTTACTGATCAGAGTGCAAACCAGTCCCTAATGTTTGATTGTCTGAGGTCCTGAATTATTTTTTTAATTAACTGTAAGCTAGAATCATCCAAGTTCTATATGCAATTATATTTTGTAATGTATATGTTTCACTTTTGAATTGAGTTACAGAAATAAAAACTTTTCAAAAGGTCTTTGAATTTACTGAGATGCACTAGTAGTCAACGCAGCATATTTTGTGCTCTGCTTAATCCCTATGGCAACACATCAGTGAATCTACCATCCTCATACATGATAACATTGTTAATTGTACAGGAACTTATATCGTATGAGCCAAGTTGAGAGTCGGGAAATACAATGTTTCACTAAAGTGAACTGAACATTTGAGCTAAAAATGAGGACTACTACAGTATAAGCATTAGGACTAGGACAATTAAACAATACCAGTAAATATTGCGATAGACACGTAATCAATGTTAATAAAAAAAATGTGTTTGATAAAACATTCAATATATATATATATATTAGGGGTGTAACGGTACACAAACATTTTGGTTCGGTACGTACCTCGGTTTAGAGGTCACGGTTCGGCTCATTTTCGGTACAGTAAGAAAACAACAAAATATACATTTTTTGGTTATTTATTTACCAAATTTGTAAACAATGGCTTTATCTTTTTAACATTGGGAACACTATAATAATTCTGCCCACGTTAATCAACAGTAAACTGCCTCAAGTTGTTGCTCAGATTAAATAAAATGACAAAACCTTTCTTCTACATATAAAAAGTGCAACATTAACAGCTTCAAGTCAACTCATCATGCTTAATTTATTACAGCATTTGGGAAGCTGGTAGTTGATTTTTGATTGATTGATTGATTGATTGATTGAAACTTTTATTAGTAGATTGCACAGTACAGTACATATTCTGTACAATTGACCACTAAATGGTAACACCCGAATAAGTTTTTCAATTTGTTTAAGTCGGGGTCCACGTAAATCAATTCATGGTAATTTTATTGTGTTTATTATTTAAATGTTATATTTTTATCAACATGTGATAGCAGGGACACTGCCATTCAAAACTAGGCTGCTGCATTACTAATGATTAATGTAACTATAGCTGAAAAAATGGTACAATAGCAATAGGAGAGGCTATTCATCCCCGAACACCATGGAGTTCATGTAGGCTTAAAGGCCTACTGAAAGCCACTACTACCGACCACGCAGTCTGATAGTTTATATATCAATGATGAAATCTTAACATTGCAACACATGCCAATACAGCCGGGTTAACTTATAAAGTGACATTTTAAAATTCCTGGGAAATATCCGGCTGAAACATCGCAGTATGATGACGTATGCGCGTGACGAAGTCCGAGTAACGGAAGTTATGGTACCCCGTAGAATCCTATACAAAAAGCTCTGTTTTCATTTCATAATTCCACAGTATTCTGGACATCTTTTGCAATTTTTTTAAAGGCCTACTGATACCTATTACTACCGACCACGCAGTCTGATAGTTTATATATCAATGATGAAATCTTAACATTGCAACACATGCCAATACGGCCGGGTTAACTTATAAAGTGACTTTTAAAACTTCCCGGGAAATATCCGGCTGAAACGTCGCGGTATGATGACGTATGCGCGTGACGAAGTCAGAGTAACGGAAGTTATGGTACCCGTAGAATCCTATACAAAAAGCTCTGTTTGCATTTCATAATTCCACAGTATTTTGGACATCTTTTGCAATTTGTTTAATGAACAATGAAGGCTGCAAAGAAGACAGTTGTAGGTGGGATCGGTGTATTAGCAGCGGACTACAGCAACACAACCAGGAGGACTTTGTTGGAGCGCTAGCCGCGCTAGCCGCGCTAGCCGCCGACCTCACCTTGACTTCCTACGTCTCCGGGCCGCCAAACGCATCGGGTGAAGTCCTTCGTCCTTCTGCCGATCGCTGGAACGCAGGTGAGCACGGGTGTTGATGAGTAGATGAGGGCTGGCTGGCGTAGGTGGAGAGCTAATGTTTTTAGCATAGCTCTGTGAGGTCCCGTTGCTAAGTTAGCTTCAATGGCGTCGTTAGCACAGCATTGTTAACCTTCGCCAGCCTGGAAAGCATTAACCGTGTATTTACATGTCCACGGTTTAATAGTATTGTTGATTTTCTATCTATCCTTCCTTCTATCCTTTATTTTTTTGTTTTTATATGCAGTTAAAGCACGATGCTATCACGTTAGCTCGTAGCTAAAGCATTTCGCCGATGTATTGTCGTGGAGATAAAAGGCACTGAATGTCCATTTTGCGTTCTCGACTCTCATTTTCAAGAGGATATAGTATCCGAGGTGGTTTAAAATACAAATCCGTGATCCACAATAAAAAAAGGAGAGTGTGGAATCCAATGAGCCAGCTTGTACCTAAGTTACGGTCAGAGCGAAAAAAGATACGTCCATCACTGTCTCTCAAGTCCTTCACTGTAACGTTCCTCATCTACGAATCTTTCATCCTCGCTCAAATTAATAGGGTAATCATCACTTTCTCGGTCCGAATCTCTCTCGCTCCATTGTAAACAATGGGGAATTGTGAGGAATACTAGCTCCTGTGACGTCACGCTACTTCCGGTACAGGCAAGGCTTTTTTTTATCAGCGAGCAAAAGTTGCGAACTTTATCGTCGATTTTCTCTATTAAATCCTTTCAGCAAAAATATGGCAATATCGCGAAATGATCAAGTATGACACATAGAATGGATCTGCTATTCCCGCTTAAATTTAAAAAAATCATTTCAGTAGGCCTTTAATGAACAATGAAGGCTGCAAAGAAGACAGTTGTAGGTGGGATCAGTGTATTAGCAGCGGACTACAGCAACACAACCAGGAGGACTTTGTTGGAGCGCTAGCCGCGCTAGCCGCCGACTTCACCTTGACTTCCTACGTCTCCGGGCCGCCAAACGCATCGGGTGAAGTCCTTCGTCCTTCTGCCGATCGCTGGAACGCAGGTGAGCACGGGTGTTGATGAGCAAATGAGGGCTGGCTGGCGTAGGTGGAGAGCTAATGTTTTTAGCATACCTCTGTGCAGTGCGGTTGCTAAGTTAGCTTCAATGGCGTCGTTAGCACAGCATTGTTAACCTTCGCCAGCCTGGAAAGCATTAACCGTGTATTTACATGTCCACGGTTTAATAGTATTGTTGATTTTCTATCTACACTTCCAGTCAGGGGTTTATTTCTTTTGTTTCTATATGCAGTTAAAGCAAGATGCTATCACGTTAGCTCGTAGCTAAAGTATTTCGCCGATGTATTGTCGTGGAGATAAAAGGCACTGAATGTCCATTTCGCGTTCTCGACTCTCATTTTCAAGAGGATATAGTATCCAAGGTG
Organism: Entelurus aequoreus; assembly: GCF_033978785.1. Lineage (NCBI taxonomy): Eukaryota > Metazoa > Chordata > Actinopteri > Syngnathiformes > Syngnathidae > Entelurus > Entelurus aequoreus. The sequence goes on from NC_084735.1 coordinate 37,848,935, forward strand.
GTTTAAAATACAAATCTGTGATCTACAATAGAAAAAGGAGAGTGTGGAATCCAATGAGCCAGCTTGTACCTAAGTTACGGTCAGAGCGAAAAAAGATACGTCCATCGCTGCCTCTCAAGTCATTCACTGTAACGTTCCTCATCTACGAATCTTTCATCCTCGCTCAAATTAATGGGGTAATCATCACTTTCTCGGTCCGAATCTCTTTCGCTCCATTGTAAACAACGGGGAATTGTGAGGAATCCTAGCTCCTGTGACGTCACGCTACTTCCGGTACAGGCAAGGCTTTTTTTTTATCAGCGAGCAAAAGTTGCAAACTTTATCGTCGATTTTCTCTACTAAATCCTTTCAGCAAAAATATGGCAATATCGCGAAATGATCAAGTATGACACATAGAATAGATCTGCTATTCCCGTTTAAATTAAAAAAAATCATTTCAGTAGGCCTTTAATGATGCAGTTACATTATTATATCAACTATCAGAGACAGAAACTCTTCATTTAACATAAAGTCCTTTTTTGCTGCTTCATCACAGCTCAATCAACACAGAAAAAGGTCAAATGAAATAACAGACAGACAGGGCTTTGCTGTCCGTAACACACACACACCGCAAAATGAGCTAATGTTACGCTAAAAGCGAATTAGCCTTCACCTCAAGCCAGGACTGCGAGCGAGCTGAGCTGCCTTTTATATTTCTAGAAGGTCAACGTGCTCATAGTGATGTTACTAGTAGTTGAATGGGAGGTGTTTATTATAATTTGGAGAGAGTCCGCAGCCTGATGCTTACCTGCTAAACGCTAAGCACGGACTACATGCGCTCTGAATACGCACTGTTGATTGGCTGTTACCGCTCTGTTTGTAACCAATCATATGGTTGTGTGGGTGGGACAATGCTGGGTGCTGTGTAGAGTACAGACAGAGGCAGAAGGAAGCGGAAATATGTTCGTGTGGAAACTCGTTCGGTACACCTCCGAACCGAACCGAAACCCCCGTACCGAAACGGTTCAATACAAATACACGTACCGTTACACCCCTAACATATCTATATAGAATGAAGTATGGTTGGTTGCATGCATGCATTAACAAAGGTACTTGCGGTCTGTAAACTAGCAAAACAGGAAGTGATCAGTGAGCAACGGGAGGGACAAGCTAAACAGCCAATTGCATAACAGTATCAACTATCAAGTTTAGTTGCGCCATCTAGCTGTCTCGCTGTTGATTCTCTGCACGAAGTGAGAAAAGTAACTAGAAATGAGTGCTGCAGAAAGCAAATAAATTGTCTATAAGACAGGAAAATTCAGCTCAACATTATGGCAGAGTTCTTTTCTTTTTTCAAACGGACCGTAGTCCTTTGCCGCGCTCTTCTTTTACTATTAACCCTTGTCTGTTCCCTATTCGGATGTACGGAAACAACAGTGCAGGACTGTATCAATAAAATAACTAACAAAATACAACAAATATGCTACTTTAACATAATACTTTGGTCTAATAATGTTTAAATATTAATTACTGCATAACATTAATTATTTTTCATACTTAAATAATAACAGACCAAATTAAATGTTATACAGACCACATTACTTCCTTACAGTAAACATGCAAAAAAATGTTTCTCAGTTTTCTCTTTGTTATACTTTATGTATTTATTTATTGACATACAAACATAGTTTTGTATTTCATATTGTTTCTTTTGTAAATATCAGAGTCCGTTCTGCAAAAAGGTCATCCCTAGAAGCACACAGCTTATGGGACAGGGACCCACAGTTAAAATATACATTATCATATAATATACAAAAAAATACGGTACAATACATTTCAAAATCTACCCACCAAATACCCATTTACAATTTCATTTATAAATAAAAAAGGAATCTTTAAATCCACCAAATCAGTCTCAGTATCCTATTATTCAAATTTGATTAAAAGGTTGCATCTTGAAGATCTGCGATAATCTCATCATACATACAGAGGTCAAGACCAAAATTATGCAACTAATGTGAATTCCTCAACCATAACGTCGCAATAAATTTAGCTTAAAACGCTTTTTAAAAATGTTCAAAGAATTTGATTCTTTAAGCTATTCTTATGCATTTCTTTGTTTCACCTACATTTGAAGAGGTTATTGTTAAGTCTTTATTGTGATTTTAGAATGTTGTCCATATTAATTGAGTGGTTTCCATTGTTGTGGTTACATTCCCTTTCCTTTCTGACTTGATAGCTGATGGGATTATGATCATGAGGAAGGTTACATTTTAAATACAAATGTTAACATTTTCTACAGGTCATAACCATGTCAATAATGTTCGATATCGACTAATATTAAAAAAACGATATATATCCTGATACATTTTTCAGCCACATCGCCCAGCACCTAATTAGCATCATCGCAGCTAGTGTTAGCTGTTGTGTGCATAGTTTAAATTCCTTTCCGCGGCGATCACCGGAGCAAATAGACACATAAATGCTAAATAGAGGAGCCTTTGAGTTGCAAATAAGTTGCAGCGACGTTAGTGTCTGGTGAGTCACCTCGGCTGCAGGAGAGTGATGGAGGCTCGCTAGCTAACTCGGCTAGTGAACGTTGCCGTCGCAGCGGGAGGAAAGTTGGCCGCCAAGCACCGTTATCAGCTGCTGAGATTTTCCAAACCTCACGATTCCTCCAAGCGAAATACAAATCTTTTAGGAGGAAGACGATGTCCTCATCACCGGGCGCCCGATAGAAGCGTCTAGCAATGTGCTGAAGTGGTGTGGATTGTAACGGTGCAGTGGCTCACTTAAAATCATCCCGCATGTTTTTTTCTTCCTGGCGTCGACTTGGAAAACTTTAGTGAAAAACCACAAACGCTAGCAATTTCCTGCAACATTTTTTTTCTCTATGTAAAAAAAAAACCCACGTCTTTCATTGAGTATACTTTTTTTGTTTAAGCGTCATTCCGGAGCCTCACAGCTGGAAGCCTGGATTCATTTACCATTGTTTTGCTTGGTTATCTGTTCTTCGCACTACTCGGTTTAAAAACGACTTTTGCCGCCAAAAGACTCAATAGTTACGGTTTATGCGTTTTTTTTACCCCACGCGGATTTTACCTCGTTAACCCTACAATGAGTGAACTTACTTGAAAAAGAAACGTACTCCAGCTCGGCTCCATTTCCACACTTACTAATTCTGTAGGAAACCTAGTGGAAGCCTACAACAAAGCAACCAAACATGGCAGCTGAAACAACTTCCGGTAACCTTAAGGGCTATACCATTTTACCAACAACACGGGGGTCACGCTGTTGCCTGTTTCATACATTGGGGGGTTTACAATCACTGGCACTTAACAAAATATAAAAACATGTTTCATTTTTAATCTATTATTTTATCAGTGAATCATTACATTCATTTTTTTACATAATACTACTCCTGTAATCAAGCTTGTTTTCTAAACCCCCCCTGTGGATGAGTTAATTTTTTTTATAGCTTGACATTTTTTATCCAGTATCCTCTGTGTCGCATGTGGCTATTCCATGGATGTTTCACTACTCCTATAGACAGCAACTGGAAAATGAATTTTAAATGTAATACGTGTTTCTTCCTGCCGACATTTTATTAGTGTATTTCTTTTAAAAACTGTTTTATTCACAGATGGAAAACTTTGGTGTTGCTGTATTCAGTAGTCTAATGTTATGCAAAAACAATAATACAATTGTGCAATATGGTACTTGTGTGTGTTTTGCATTTGCAGCATCGAATCTGCTACCCATGGTATCGATACTATCAATACTGTATTTGGATCAATTAGTTTCATGCTCACAAGCATTCATCACAGGTTTAAATGCTTTCCTGATAATTTATGACAAGTTAAAAGTGGTTTGCAATAGCATATGTAAAAAAAAAATGAAGCAACTGACATTGAATAAATAGTTTATTACAAATCAAACCAATATAATGTTGAGTATGACTAAATAAACAAACAAACATACATTCCAAATCTTATACAAGCCTTCTGTTTGACATACTGTAGTTTGTACAGTTTAAATCAAATTCACAGATGTTTCCTTTTAAAATGATGTCATTATGCACATTTCAAATTCCTATTTAAGTGTGCAGTCATACATTTATTTTGGGGGAAAAAAAAGGTTTGTGCCTTTATATCAGTACAATGCTGAAATATACAGTGCTGTATAATCCATGCATGATTATATGCATGGCATATATATGCTGGCAGAGTTCATCAGACAAAGAAACATTTGTCAGAAGTGACTGTTATATTCTTCAGCGCAGGAGCACTTTCGGTAAGTCGGCCTGGTCAGTAAGGAGCGCAAATGTGTGGAACTCAGTACCTGAGGAGGTTAAACTGGTCACAATTTACAAGGCCTTCACAAAAAAATTAAAAATGTGGCTTATCAACCAACGCCTACAGCTACCAGCACTAAAAGATGAGCCTGTTTTGATGCTAAGATAAATGTTATGTTGTATTTTATTTTTTATATTATTGTATATGTATTGTGTGCTTTTTTTTTCTTTTTCTCTCTCTCTCTTTCTTTTCTTTTTCTTTTAAATTGTACTTTTACTGCCTTTTTTACATCATGGCAAGGGGGACTACAGAAGAAAACTAGCCTTCTGGCTAATTCTGGCTTTTTTAACCATGTGGAGTCATGTGTTTTATGAACTTGCATTGTCCCCTCTGAAATAAACTAATCAAATCTAATGCAATGCACAATGCACACCTTTTCCAGGATGCTCTTTGAACTCCCTGCTCATCAGTGCATTGCTGTTTGGTGATGGTTTTCCCATTGTGTATTTAAATGTTTGTCCTACTCTACAGTATATTGGATGCCTTCATTCCCATACAGTGCAATGCGAGCTTTAGCGAGTCAGGTGTATAATCGGTCTATTTCTTACTCATATTACCGTAATTAAAAAAAACAAAACACACACACACCCTAATTAGAACAAGAGATGTAGAACATGGATGGAAATGGACATTGGACAATACATTTGCATTTTAAGTTAAAGTTAAAGTACCAATGATTGTCACACACACACACTAGGTGTGGTGAAATTTTTCCTCTGTATTTGACCCATCCCTTTGTTCACCTCCTGGGAGGTGAGGGGAGCAGTGGGCAGCAGCGGCGCCGCGCCCGGGAATCATTTTGGTGATTTAACCCCCAATTCCAAAATGATTCCCGGGCGCGGCACCGCTGCTGCCCACTGCTGCCCACTGCTGCCCACTGCTCCCCTCACCTCCCAGGAGGTGAACAAGGGGATGGGTCAAATGCAGAGGACAAATTTCACCACACCTTGTGTGTGTGTGTGACAATCATTGGTACTTTAACTTTAACTTAAAATGCAAATTTATTGTCCAATGTCCATTTCCTTCTGCATTTTGGCTCAATTGATAATATTTGATATAATAACAATACAATACATTTAACATAATGACGTGCTGTCAGGGTAGGCAAGTGAGGCAGTGCCTCACCTTGCCGCAAGGTGGCTTAACCATGAGATGTTCAAAAACAAAGTAATAAAATAAAATACATTTGAATATTTATCTTTTGGTCTATGCTTTCTATGTGATTTTGGTGTGGTCCCTGTATACTTTGATAATTTTCATGGTCAAAATCGTGGAAATTCCGTGTTTCCTGATGAAAATAACGCGGCAGACAAGAAGTGAGGCAGACACAGGTGGTGCCTCCACGGCTACACACAAAGTGTATTGATTGATTGAAACTTTTATTAGTAGGTTGCACAGTACAGTACATATTCCGTACAACTGACCACTAAATGGTAACACCCGAATACGTTTTTCAACTTGTTTAAGTCGGGGTCCACGTAGGGGTCCATTGAGTGTGTGCGTGCCAGGGTGCGCGTGCATGTTGCCACGGGGAAGAGGCAGGCAATGAGGCAGCAAGTACTTATGCCTCAAGGTAGGGGGCGATATACTGTCAATTTGCAGTTCAGTGCCTCTGCAGTACTGTGACTCACCACACTGGGCGAAATGGGGGCGCTCAAGCTAGCAGACACATGTCTCTCCAGCGGAAGCCAGCCTTTTTTTTTTAAACTGTATTTATAACAAACATGGCATTTTTATTAGACTAAGCCAGCGTTTGTGGGTGTTTTTTGTCAGATGCAAAAATATTGTTTTATTGCTTGGAATTAAATTGAATTAAATGAATGTGTCTGCCAATATGGAGGATTATATACTGTATCCAAGATTAAACACTTCTCTAAACTGGAATTTAAAACAAAATGAATGTGATCATACAAAGTAGGTTTTCACGGAGGATAGCTATTGCTGCTTCAGATACAAATACATAAAGGTAAGATACACTCACAACACTTGATTTGTTTTGTTAAAAGCAAATGGGACCAAAACGTATTTAATAACAACTTTACCAAATACTTTTTGGACCCATTTATGATATCACAATATCATTATGATAACGTTTTTATGAAAGCGAATGACTCCCTTCTTTATCCTGTTACTCTAATGTGCAACCTAAATCAACAATGATTAGAGCTGCACATATGAATTTAAGTAAAAAAAAAAGAAGAAGAAAAACCTCCAAAAGTATCAATGCCTCACCTGGTGTTTAGTTCATCGCACGTCACTGTTTATTAAGACACCACATCAAACAGCCTGGGTCTGCCTGAATTTGACCCAGTATTCAAATTGACCCTTAGGTGTCGCTGCTGCCCATTATACACAAATGCTACCCTCATGTTCAATGGGAATTTACAACAAATAACGTCAACACAGTTAAAAACATCGACATTTATATTATATGGGGCGGTATACAAAACATTAGAACACGAACATGCTTAATTTCTAATCCCCCCCCCCAGACCACACTGAATATGTTGGCATGTTGCCAATCCAAATAAACATGAGTGGTGTTTTGGTGTTGTCCGTTCCATCACACGCCAACAGTCGTTTCGGAATCTGGAATTTACCA